>NW_015174292.1:32660-80792 GCF_001447785.1 Gekko japonicus
CGTAACTGGCTTCTGATTTCTGCCATATGCAATTTAGCTAGATTAGTGATTTTATCTGAAGAAAGTTACAAATAAAATTGTGTCATCCACACTAATCCAGTGGAAGAAAGGGTAGAAAGATATGTCTTATGCTATGTAATATACACAATATAATCAGATAATTATAGCTAAGCGTTATCTGTTTTAAAGGCATGACAACAGAGAGAAAGATCAGTAGGCAGATGCTGCATTAATTTGAGTGAGGCATCTATTGTAATCCGATTTGTATCAATTGGTAGATGTTAAAAGTCTACCAAGGATCCAACCAGTCAAGCTGGTTATGGCACCCAAATGTTTTATGACCTACATGCACAAGGAAGTAAAGTGGGTGGACTACCTTGAAACTCTTCAGCCTAGTAGCTCCAAGTCTAAACAGCTTGAGTCCAACATACCTTAGAGACCATTTTGTTCCCCGGGCCCCATTATGATATCTGAAATCAATACATTGCATACTTTACCTGGTCTAGGCTTCAAGGGTTCATAGAGAGGCATTTTTGTTGTCTGCCTCCCTTCTCTAATTATGGAACTTCCACTGAAACTGGCTAAAGTTCAAGTGTGAGCATCTTTCTGAAGCAGTGTAACACCTACTTGTGTGGGTTAAACTGGAGGGGAGGAGGCTCAATTTCACAGAATATACTCAGAGGTACAAAAATATTGTTGGAAAAATTGTGGAAATGTGGCTGATTATATCCACTGCTGGTGGCACTGCTCAGTAATTAATAATTTTTGGAAACAAATAATAGCACAAATCCAGTTAATAATGGGACGTGACCTACCTTTCACTCCAGAAACAGTTCTGCTGGATATCTGGCCGACTATATCTGAAACAAAAACAAGGAGAAAAACAATTATGACCTTAATTGCGATTGCAAGAATTAAAATGGAGAGAAAAATCGGGGCCCACTTTATATGAACGGCAAAATAAGGCCTGGGAACACTTTGTACATGGAAAAATAGTAGCAAGCTCACAGACTAAACAGAAAGAGTTTCAAGCAATGTGATTCCCAATTGTTGAATATCTCACACTACGGGAAATTCTCCCCAAAAATAAACACTACCAAAGTTTGTTGTACTTTTAATGAAAACTGTTTGTATTGTTATGTAATGGTACTTTGAAAAACTACTAGGAAAAACTGTATTATGTTAAATGTTATGCTGCATTGATGCTGTTGTATCAGCTATTTTTATAAGTATGTTTCTGCTTGTTTTTGCTTTTTGTCTAAAAATAAAAAATTATAAATTGGGTAAGTCTTTAGAGTGGTGAAGATTTCCAATGAACATTGTATGTGATTGATAGAACTGGAGAGAGTACAGCTCAATGTCCCTGTGTGGAGAACGTGAACGTCTGGCTTGGTATGCAAGGCTTCTGCGGACTACTTGGTTTGGGAACTATCTCAATTGAACTTGCTGAAGCATCTGCGCTTGACCTGAAGGAATTGGTGACAACATTTGACAAAGAAAAGGCACGCAAAATCAGAATATGATGTGCCTGAAATGGAAACAGTAAAGAGACTTTAAATTTCAACACCACAATTAACAGGATTTTTCAAAATGCTTTGTGATTTGTGGTTTTCTGTCTTTTTCTCACAATTAAAAAAAATAAATTAGGAATTTCAAAATTTGTGTTTTTAATTCTTCCTAAAACACATTTATTTTTGAAAATTGGGGCGCATGGGGGGGGGCACCAGAAGGGATCCTTGCCTAGGGTGCAAAATAAGCATGGGCCAGCCCTGTCTGCAGGGGTGGTAAGGAGAAATTAGCATACCTCAGTAGTAGAGATATTTAAAATATTTCCTTATGAATATTAGATGTCAGGTGTGGAGAATTGACAGATTAGAGAAAACAATGTCTGCCCTTCTGGACCTGTGTGGTTATTGGGAGAATAGCATGAGGTAGAGATGCTTGTTGTGGCTCCTGAATATGATTCAGAGATTGTATCAGTTAATCAGACATTACTATCTAAAAATTTAAGTAAGTACCATACCCGTTAATATATTTGTATTTTCCCTTTATTTTTATACTTGCATATAAGATATCCTCTGTTGCCCAAGTGTTTCTATGGCATCCACAAAGCCTGGGATATTCACCAAGGAAGGGCAAATGAGTGTTTTAAAAAACCTTCTCAGGTTCCATGACAAAGTCTGAACAGAACTGCAAATAAAAGAAAACGAGTCTGCTCAATATGGAATGGATCAAGAAGATAAATAGCATTAAATGAGTTACACTCCAATTGCACACTCACTATTTATGCTATGGAGAAGAAGTAAATGGGATTCATGTGCAGGGCATTAGTCAATTGTTAGATGGCATGATAATATTAACAAGAGAGTTTTATGGGTTGCTCCGAGTTGCCAAAAAGAGCTCCAGAAGAGTTGGAGGGGGAGTGGGCTTGATTTAAGGGGAGTGGGCATACACAATGTGCAAGAAGAGGCTTTGGCACTACATCTTATCCAACACATCAAGGTGGTATGAAGATCATAAAAACCCACTGGGGAGCTCATAAATGAATGCATTCTACTGGTTTTATGCAGGTGGCTAACAATGTGTTTCCTGTTTGGCTGGAAGTCTCCGCTGCAGTGTAGCAGCTGTTTTAAAGAGGCTGTGAAATTAAAGAGAGCAAAAGATGATCGTCTTTAAACCAGTGCTTAATACCATATTATTAGAAGGTCTTTACAAATCTTTTTTCCCCTTTATAGAGACGATTATCCAGAAATCTACATAAAGATGATGAAGGGTGTGGTTTGGGAATCCCGGGGATTTGGTGAGACAGAAGGGATGCCAGCAGAAGACAGCCAACACACACACCTTTCTATCCAGTTCTGTATCTGGTTCTGATAGGAGCGGAAATGTCTTTATGAGGGCCGTATTCTATCTCAGTTTCTCACTGAAGGTATACATAACTAAGCACAGGTATTTTAAACTCCCAATAGAACCCATGTTTAGCATGAACTGATTTCATGTTTTGGTGTTGATGCAATAAGAGCTATATTACCCCCCTTATATCTGGAGGAATATTTGTGTGAAACTTACAAAACCTACTATACTATACTAGACAGAAGACAGTGGCATGTGAAAATGGTCCCAACTGACTGTTGCACAGGAGAATTTGCTTAGAACTGAGGTTTAGAAAATCTGGATGACATATCCTGTGGTACACTTGGTTCAACTGAAACATATCCAAGTCCTCTGCTTTCTGTTTCTACATTGTCACTATTCATTTATTTTAAGGCAGATTTCTGTGTGAAGGTCAGACAGAGAAGGTATATTTTTGCTAAACTTGTGCCCAGGGGTCATTTCCTGCGGGAGTGCACAGGAATGGAGCTCAGGCGGTAAGGAGCCCAGGGGCAGGCACATGAAACAAGTCCCGCCCCCTGCTCCCAGCAGCCCTCAGTTGGGCCACGAGGAGCAAGAAGCAGCCAGGTAAGTTGCAAAGCCCCCTCACACAGAAGGACAGATCTGCACGTCCCCCCCCCCCCAATAGCTAGCAATCCAAAACAGTCCAGTGGAGCCTGGGTGGTGGGTGTTGCCTTCTGACACACTTCTGGTGATATCAGGAGGTGTGGCATATGCAAATAAGTTATGCTAATGAGCTCCTGTACCTCTTTTTCTACGAAATGACCCCTGCTTGTGCCTGGATCTTTATGCGCTGCCATGGGTTTTCTGTGTTTCCTAAGGGAATAGGGGCCATGTTTGGAGAAAGTCCATCTTACTGTAATGAGAGTCTTATTGAACACCTGTTTATAGGAGGAGCTCTAATAGCAAAATTATTTCCTGCAGATATGATAGAATTGCTAAAGACATGCATTCCATGATACTCTGTCGATCCCCCTCCCCACTAAAACAAATAGTTATTTCAGTAACTTTTATATAACTGATGATGCAGTCACTACTAGAGAGATCCAGAAGATGAGCTGGTCTCAATCTATGTAGCTAATAACCTGCCTCTTTAATGTAGACTTAGTTTGATGATACCATTAAGGATGATGTGACAATACAGTTTGAACCCACACTGGGTGCATTTCAGTTCCATTTAATAATCCTTTTTCTTTCTTTCCTTGCCTGTAATATGAGATGTAATCCCTTTTCTCTCCCCAGTACCCTTAATGTCTCCAGTGGAAATTCTACCTTTCCTTCTCTAGATTCTGCTGCATGGGAAGTGTTGTAAATTAGCTTGAGGGAGAGCTGTCTTAATGACCAGTTGTTAAGGTAATTTTCAAATGGGGAATGTGTGGTGCACTTAGTGCAACAGTTAAGACAAAGCTGCAAGTACATAAACATCCAAACAGCTGAATGCCTACCTCACATTCTGAAGATTCCATTGGAAGATCTTCTTATTTTTAAGTTGTTACATTTCATGCTCTATTTACATATGTTTCATACATGCAGTCAGGAAAAAAGCAGCTCAGAACACATGCTGGCTCTTCACATAAAGTTAATGCTATGTACCCCACATACACATGATTACTGTACACAGCACAATAAACTAGTGGCTATTTAAAGTGTCCTAAATGGTATTGCTTAATGTTATAATTTATGCCACCCACTTTAATACTGGTCAAAATTAATTTGCACTTAAGGTTTTGGATACAGGGCTGTGTGTACATTGAAATTCTGCAACTGTGCTTCACAGACATCTATTATTGGTCGTAGAATTGAGGAAAAACATTTTAAAGGCATGTTTTTAGGCTGCAGATTCAGTGCTTGAAAATATGCAGGTAATGCCTCCTGACTTCTTAGAAGCCTGAAGTGAGACTGAATTGGACACCCAATGGTCAGAGTCAGAGCTTCAGTATGCCTAACTCCTTGCCTTGAGGAAAGCAGCAAATGGCATTTTTCAGAATGTCAGGTTTGTTCCAGAGGCAGGTAATGACTGACAGTATAAAATACCTTGACTAAAAATAATTCTAATATTGTCAGTGCAGTCAACGTCCAGTTTGGTTAACGTTACTATGCAAGTTTAACTCCTGATAAAACCAAGCATAAATGTTAGCAGTTGCTGATTAAATAGATTATGATGTTTATAGTTAGATTCTTATTTATAATTAGCCATTGTTGGAAAAAGTTAAAAAAAATGCCAAGAAAAAAACCTATTATCATAAATTATCATAAACTGCAATGGGTGAGATAAAATGAATTCTGACACACAAAGCTTATAATGGAATAAATTAAGGTGCTACTACATTCCTGCTTGATTTTTCTTACAGCCCAACATGGCTATCCATCTGCATTTCAGCAGTGAGCATCCATTTAGATGAAATGCCACAGACCACATTTGCAATGACATTTTCAAAGGTGATGCTGGAATTGTAGTGTATTCAATAGCTGTCATTGAATGCCTAAACATGTATGCGAATCACCTCATAGAAATGTAATGTTAAGTTTCGTTCTGGGCTAGGATCCAAATACATCCAATTGCATGGCTAGCCCAGGAAGAACCAACCAATCGCATATCAGCAAGCTCCCTGAGCGGGAATGTTGATGATTGGTCCTTATGTAAACAGTCTCATTGGTTGGTAATGTACAGTAAAGGCGTGGCTATATTAGCCGGGAGAGTTTAAAAAGGGAATAGCTTTAATGCTAAAGCTGTTCTGGCTATTCATGTTGATCTGTTTGGAGCTGAGTTACGAGTTGCTGAATAAAGCTGATCTTTTGCTGAAATCACTCTCTGACTCTTTGTTAAGTAACCGACTTAACAGGAATAAGTTCTGGATCTGTTCAGTGTGTATCCCTCCCCACCCCGTGGAAACTGCTAGTGAATTTCAGCTTCAAATGCAGACGCAAAATTCACACACTGACCAAAGAGCAAACGACACTGTGGATGTCAAGTGCAGAAGCTGATTTTTTCTTGGCTGTCTAAGTATAATTTTTAACAGAGAAAATATGTTCATTCATAATGAGCTACAGGGGAGGACATTATAGTACCCCTTTAACATGGACCACAAATACAGAACAATCTTTGTCTACATGGTACTCTTAATAAATAATTGCCATCTTTTCATTGCATTTCTCCTTTTCACTGACGATCATAACTATGTCTGCTATTAATCTTATAGCATATGGGCAGTCTGAATCACTGCAAGTAGTGGTGCAGCTTGAAACTGTCAAGGCCAGTTTGTACTGATAAAGATAGGACCTTGCAGCGTGATCCATGGATAAGCAAGTATGTTGCAGAAATCCCTGTGCTGAGTTGCTGTTTTGTTGTCTTTAGTCCTGGCAGTACTGCTTCATTCAAGTGGGCATTCTAGTTGATTGACAGAGACAAGGAGAAGCAGGGGAGTGAATTCTTATTTAGGAAACCCCTGCCATGCTGTCAGTGGAAAGCTGATGAAGTAGCCCTTCCAGAGTATCCTTGTGCCCAGGGTTTTGTTTTTTGTTTTTGAAAAAGATGTGCTGGAACTGACTCTTAATAAATAATGTTTTCAATCTGTATACTGAAAACTCATGAACTTTTAAACATTTTAAAAAGAATTTTGTTGAAGAGGTTCTGGAACTCTGTTCCAGTGCATTCCCCCAGAAAAGAAGCCCTGCGTGCCATTAATACTTGCTTCCAGATGACAGTAAAACAAGGATCCATCTAGTCCAATGCCTTCTTTCCAGCAATGGCCAACCAGATACTTCCAATAATCTCACAAGTAGAACATGAAGGCAATCATCTTCCCTTGTTGTTTGACTTCTAGAAAGTGGACATGGAGGCTCCATTTAACAGCCATTGACAGAACATCAATTATTCTCACCCCTTTTCAAAGCCTCCAGCTATTGCCACTTCTTGCGGCAGCAAATTTTATAAGTTTTGTTATATGTGAATAATTTCTTTATTGTCAGTCAGTTGCACTAGATCACCCTCAGTTTTAATATTATGACAGAGGGAGAAGAATTGCGCTCTATCCATTTTATGTATCTGAAGAAGTGTACTTACACACGAAAGCTTATAACCTGAATTAAACTTTGTTGGTTTTAAAGGTGCCACTGGACCCAAACTTAGTTCATTTTCTCCATGTCATTCATAATTTTAAAAGCACCATAGCTCCCTCCCTTAGTTTTCCGTAAACCTTTAGGGAAGGTGTTTAATCCCTCTGATAATTAGGTTGCCCTTTTCTTGTAGAGCTCCTTGAGATGGGAAAACCAGGAGTGAAAATAGCATTCCAGGGAGGAGAGCAAAATATCTCTTAAAACAGGAGTCACCTGTACTTAGAAAATTCATTCACCACATTATCATCAGACATACACTGCTTTCTAGGACTGACCTCAGTGGAACCAGGTTCTATCAGTTTGAATCAGAAGCTGAAAGTACACTGTGTGGACATTACAAACCTACCTTCCTCTACCCAGGGAAAAACAAGGTGCCAAATCATCTTAAATGTTGAAATACATGAAAGGTGCTTTAAACAATAGACATTTGGACAATCTGTCAAAAGCATGCAGAGAGGAAGGAGAAAATTCAGAGGATGTTTCATTAAGATACAGACTGTATCATTTGTAGTGAGAAGGGTATTTGGGGGAGGTTGTGCTTTTCAAAGTAACTGCTCTCAAGGGTGACCTCCAAGGAATCCTAGAGTTAAGACACAGAGGCAGGCTAATCAAGCCACCTCTCTGAAAAATGTACAAGCCCCCAATAGGGGTCACCAGAAGTCAACCATGACTTCCAGGCAAGTGCACAAACACAAACACACACACATGCACAAACACAGACATATTTTTAACTCCTTCTTAGATTGCTGCTATACACTAAACCAGTGGTTCTTACACTTTTTGAAGTGGGACAGACTTCTAAACTTACTCTACTTTTCTGAACCCATTTGCAAAATGCTACTTTTTCCTTCGCTGTAGCGGTTTTCTGCAAACTATGCAAAACTGAATTGTTCAAGAGGGCTTTTTGACACAGGCAATAGACTTGCAGTGATGCAGTCTACTAAACAATTCACAAAGTTACTTTCAAAAATTATTAGGGACTGTGGTCTATACTACTGTGTATAGGTTGTTGAAACTAGGGTCCGTCCGACTATGGAATTTTGTGTTATTTAATGTCATGTTAATACTTATGCTTTATTTCAGTTCTTTTTCTATACTTCTGGTTGATTCTACAGCCCTAATCCTATTTGCATTATTGAATGCCTCATATGTTGATAGTATTGACTCACTCTGTGTAATTTGCCTTGAGTCCAAGTGAGAAAGGCAAACTACAAATAACGTTAATAAATAAAAATGGGGAAAAATCTTACTCTGAACAAATGATTCATTTTTTTAATGTATATATGTATGCATTATTAAACAATAGGTTGTATTTCATTACCATTTCATTCATTATGAAGAGACTATCAATCCTCCCAGAACTTCTTCTGGCTGTTCTCTCTGTTCCTTCTTCTCCTTCCTGGCCACACAGTCCCTTGGGTCCCAACCCACAGTCTAAAAAACAGAACTCTAACCTGATATTTCATCATGACTCCAAACTCTTTTTCTTAGTTAGTTACAGCTAGTTCAGATCTCATTAATATGAATAGTTAATCACTTCACAGTTATGTACATTTAACCTTGTTTATCACTTTGTTGCCCATACACTCAGGATAGGAAGCACACCAGGAAGGTTATTTCCAGTTTGCTTTGGTTTGCAATATCTGGATTATTTGGTATCATCTATGAATTTTGTCTGACTCCAGACTATTTATGAATGAGATAAATAGTACCACTCCCAATTGAGGAGCAAATGCTTATTTTCCTCCATTGTGAAAATTGTCCATTTGGTGCTTCCTATTTAATCAGTTATCGATCCATAAAATGTCTCATTTTCTTAGTTTGTTAGCCCTAGCTTCAAGAATTCTAAAAGGTTTGTTAAACATGGCTTCCTCTTCACAAAAGCCATGCTGAATCTTCCTCATTAAGGCTTGTTCTTTTATATGTTTAATAATTCTAGTCTTCATAATACTTTCCAAGTGATAATTCTGTAATTTTATGGCTCCCACATAGATCCATTTTTGAAAATTGATCTAAGCTTATGTGTACAGCTGCCACCACTTTTGTTATATTTTTGTTTTTATGCATATCTTTTTTTCTTTAAATTTTTCCTTGTTTTTTTCTGTTTTGGGGAAAAAAGAAAATTGGTCTAACAGGAGCTAACTTCCAGTCCTCTGGTAAGTAGGTCAATGTCAGTGAAAGATGCATATTTTTATCAGATCAGCAATTTCACATTTAAGTTATTAAAGAATTGTCAGATGTCTGTTGTCTGGATTCACTGGCATTAATTTGTCAAACCTAGAACGTCAGAGAATGACACCTTTATTTGACAGAATTCTTTTTTTTTGAAGGAAGCCTTTTTGTTTTTTATAGCTTCCTTGATGCCACTTATTAACCATGCTGGCACCTTCTTGAACTTGTTTACCGAATATGTGGAATTCATTTTACCTGAGCTTATTTTATAGTTGTTGTATATAACTTCTAAGTGTTGGGAGTAATTGAGGATACAATTACTACAACACAAATTGTTCCTTCTCTTCTTATGTGAATTGCTTTGAATCCTTGAAATGTGCTATACAAATGCTAAGGTGTTAGTAGAGGAGTGTTTCCCATCACTAACAATCCCATGGGCCACACTGCAAATAACTTTACAGATCTCTGTATGTTGCTGACTTTCTGACAAAGAATCGGATTTGAGGGATTTGAGTATTAGCTCAAAGTACTCAAGCGTAGACATTGATCTGTCTATCTATATAAAATGTCATATTATAGTGTTTGGATATAGTCTTTCTTAACTACTATCAAACATCATGTGCAGCTTGAGTATATCTGATATCCAGTTTTTGTAAAATAACACATTAATCCCATCACATCAGTTCACAAAAGCATAATAGTTATATTCAAGCATTATTTGATGCCTTATATTTGTAATGGCCTCGTCATAAACACACTGTGTAGAAGTCTGTCTTTCAAATATATTCTAAATTGACTAGGACTTATTTTCATGTAATTGGTTTAGGAATATCATGGAGAGAGACCAAATACATTATGTTTCAAAGTCTCACTTGAGTGAACAATGAATATGAACAGTCTCAAGGCAAAGAATGTACTCTTCTGATGCTCCAGTGCTTTTTAGCTTGCCATTTGGATTCCCTATTATCCACATTTTCTAAATGTTGGGAGGGATGCAGAGTTTAAGGGAAGATGGAGGAGAGGTGCTCTTGAATGAACTATATCATTATGTGCCATAATTTACATTCCACGGGAGTTGGCATTTCCTAGGGATTTGAGGCCTTTCAGGCTTTTATTCCTGTGATATAAGAGAGGCATTTCCTAAACTACATCTCATTGCTCATGAATTGTCTCATGAGCCTTTTATATTTGCCATAAACAAATCTGGTTCTCATTTATTTATTTAAATTTCTAGCCCACCTTTCCCTGCACCACAGGGCTCAGGGTGGGTTACAAGAGTAAGTATATACAACAGATTTAAAACAATTAAAACATAACCTGCATAATATTAAAACCTATACAACATCAGCTAATACAACTCACAAGATGGCAATAAGATACAAGATGACAAGTGCTCCCAAAAAACGTTTGGCATGTGTGCCCATAAATAAAAACTAGATACTGGGCAAGTGGCAGAAAAGCAGCAACAATAGCACCGTATAAATAGCAGAAGGCCAGGTAGGGGAGGCCAATGTAGTTCCCTGCCTCAACCATTGGCCTGGAGGAACATCTTCATTTTACAGGCCCTGCAGAATTGCAACAAGTCCCACAGGGCCCTGATCTCACTTGGGAGTGTGTTCTACCAGCCTGGGGTCAGAGCCAAAAAGGTTCTGGTCGAGTCTAAGTGGCTCTCCTTTGGGAGACCACCAGCAAATGTTGATCTATGGAGTGTAAAGCTCTTTGAGAGACATATGGAGAGAGACGGTCCTGCAGATATATTGGTCCCAGACTGCACAGGGCTTTAAAGTTTAATACCATAACCTTGAACTTGATCCGGTATGCAACTGGGAGCCAATCTGTGTCTGAAGTGGAGGCCAGAAGGAAGCCAAGTGTATTTTACATGGCAGGGCTAGTACTATAATGAGGTGACGAAGCAGTCACCTTTGGGGGGGGCAGATTATGGAGGGCAGCAATCTCACGTTTCACCGGTGCCTGCCTGTCCCCTCCACAACTGCTTCCCCAGGGAAGCCACACATATGAGTTCCTGAACTCTTGCAAGATTCCTTCTCATGAGAGTTCAACTGTTGCCAGGCAACCAAAATATGGCAGAATTCTTTTAGAGGAAGTAATCTTGAGAGTTCAGGAAGCCCTGCAGGGCATGCACAACTTTACGCACTGTTTTAAAGAAAAGTGACAATGACAAAGAAGTTATCTCCTCCCGCTCCAGCAGCAGTAGTGAGGCATAGTGAAAGCATGGTGGTGGGCTATTACTGCCACTACAAGCAGCAAAACAATTTGAGCCTTCACTGCTACCTAGAATTCCATAAAGAAGAATTGTGAATGTAATCATAAAGATTTTGAATTAGGCATGATGGAGAATTTGGTGCTCAGTAAATCAATACTACATGCTACTTTTGATATCTAGATAGGTCTTGGCCTTCATATCTATCAGTGTCTTAGGTCAGATAATAAATATTATTAGCATTATATGGCTATATTACTTATCTTTCATTTGTTACTCCTTGTCCTAAGATTCTGTTGTGTATATGCTGCTGTGTGTGACTCTATCCTTGCTGGTAAAATGATAATTGGTGCGTTCGTGCATCTGATCACTGACATAGTATTGGGGTGCAAGTTTTTCCTATGGAAGACTTTGTCGCAACTTCTCAATGTAATCAAACAATTCCTTTAAATCAGCTAATATACCAGATGTCCTGTTCTTATATAAGCTCTGTTTGAAAGCTGAACTAAATATCCAGTATAAGAAGGGGACTTGATTCTCACTTCTTTTGGAGTCACTTCTGAAAAGCCAGAATTTGGTTATGTATAGTGAGTTCCAACTAAACAAAAGCACTTTAAAACATCTTCATTCCATTACTCTTTACTTGATTTCTCCACATTTCATTACCCGTAGGAATATAACATCATTTTTGCAGAAATAGATCTTTACAAACAGCCTTTTTTGGAAAGGAGATATACATTTAGAACATAAAACGACTCTGTACACTGATGATGTGGTAATCTCAGTTGCAGATCCTCTATCATCACATAGAGGAACAATGCACATAATGAACCATTTCAGCCAAACACCTGGTTATAAACTGAGTGGAGAAAGATATTCTTATGACCTTAATTTGGAAAAGGACACCAGAATACAAAATATTAAGTCACTGTATAAAGTGCCATGGAAAAACAGACCTGGAAAATGTGTGGGAATATTTTTATCATGGAATTTCATCTCTCTCTCTCTCTCTGCTTAAAGAAATTTTGTTTGTCTTACTTACAATAATTTTAAATCCAGAAGGGGCTGATTACCTGTTTTAAACTCACTGTATCATACAGGGCCATTGTCAGGTTATGGGGCGGGGGAGACCTTGAGACCTCTCATTTAGTGACCCACTCCATTAAGTATGTTTCTTATTCTGCATACATAATCTCCCATTTCCTGGTTGGAGAGCTGTGTGTGTGTATGGAGAAGGGTAGCTTACCCATTTTAGAGTTGTGTACCACTGCTTTCAGGTGCCTTTCCCAGCAAGAAATAGCAGATCAGCCCAAGACTCCTGCTGTTGAAAAGGCCTCTGGGTACAAGTGGGAGCAGATGAGACAAACATTTGTGGTCAGCAATGGATCCTCTGCTAGGCCATGAGCCTTGGCAGAATCCTGAGTGTACCGATTCTTCATGCCTGCCTTGTGATTAAAGATGGGGAGAACTGCTGTGATAAACATGAACATATTTTCATTAATATATTTTTCTTTTATTGAAACTCACTCTATTCATGCCTGAACATGAGCTAAATATACAGTAATTGTTATTAATGGGGGTTAATCATATGCTTTAAATCTTTCCTATTAAAACCAACAGGATTAAAAATGTTTAATTTAGACAGGATTATGAAGTGTGTTAATGAGATTTATCTGTGGATTTAAATTATCTAGAATAAGGGTGCTTTCAGTGGAGACATGGTAATACCAAATTAGTCATTATATTATCACTGCTGCTGACACTGACCTGATGGTTTCTTCAAACAAACAATGTAATGGTTAGAGATGGGCACGAACCCAAAAAAGTTGGTTTGGTTCAGGGCTTGGGGTGTCCCATGAACCGAAACCTAAACTGAACTGACCCAAACAGGCCCAAACTAAACTGGTCTAGCAAGTTTGGTTCCTGCTTTCTCCTGGCCACCCTTTCTCTACCACACTTCCAGGGTGGTCCTCGGTCCTTTTCTCCCAGCCACGGCTCACAGGGGCCAAGATAAAGGGGGGGAGGTTGCCTGGGAAGGGTTAAATGGCTGCCAGCCATTTAACCATTTGGTTTTGCTCACCGCTGCTTCAAGCAGGGGGGGGGAGCAAAAGAGTTATATGGATCACACCCATTTAAACCTAACAGCTCCAAGGCAGACCAGTGTTATTGTAGATTTAGAGTTAAAGAGATCACAGCCATTTAAACCTAACAGTTCAGCCAGTCTGCTGCTAAGATGTTAGGTTTAAATGGCTGAGATCCTTTAACTCGTCAGCTTTGATTCCCTGTCTTCAAAGGGGGAAGAAAACAAAACTGAAGGGTAAATGGCTCACAGTCATTTAAGCCTAACAGCTGACTGGTAAACCCCACCGCTCCAGTGTTAGGCTTAAATGGCTGGTTTGTGCCCACCCCTAACAATGGCATTATATTAATGGCTAGATCTGCCCATTTTTCTAGGATACTTTAATGTGGGGAGCTTTATCCCACTTTTATTTTTAAAATAATATATAGGTTTTAACTTAGAAAAAGTACAGTCCATCTAGTATTCATATTTCCAGAAAGGCAAATAAATGAGTGAAAAAGCTGCACAATATCATGACTGTTGCAGGAGCTGATTAATCGCAGTTCCTTTTTAAAATGATAGACACATGGATGTCATAGAGAATTATAGACCATGTACTTTGTGTATATATAATCTAGTATAGTTAGGTTGGATATTTTAATTTTGATCAGCATTTCTTCTGAATTATTTGAGTCGTAGGTATGGGTAACTTCCATCTGGCTGTGCATTCTGGCTGAGCTATGCTTTAGGAAATTTCTGTCTTCCTTAAAGATGTGCACTCATTTGGGCTTCTTTCCATGTCTCATTTTTGGCAGCGACTTGGTGAATGTCATTGTTTTGAAAGAAAATACCCATTTCTGGTAAAGAGTTACAATTGCCAAAAATATTCAAGGTGTGTTAGCACAATTACATAGAGTATACCTCAGGATTAAGGAGTGCATTTAAATGTTTGCTTTTAAAGATTCGAGTTTATTCCACTTCATACTTAAGTAAACAGATGAACTTGGGATTTTTTAAAATACCGGATAAGGTTGTTGGTCCATCAGATCTAATATCCTGCCTCTGCTGGCAGAGACCCATGTCTTCATGCTTTAGAAGACACTCTCCCATTGATAATGTACCACAAATTTTAAAGACTTGAATGTATATATCTAAATCTACTGGGCATGCTAAGCATAGTTACACATAGTTAGAATGTATTTATCAATTGATTATCCTTTGTTGACTTTTGTCCATATCAGCTTATCTTTTTTATTGTTTCAACTGCCAAATTGTGTTCCAGTACAAATATAGAGCAGCTTCAGGGAGCAATACAGTTTGAGACATTATAGATATAATGTAATTCCAAAGGTCAATACAGACCATTATTTGCCATAGATTCTCCAAGTGCTTGGGACCAGATACTGCCATCAAATAATGGGGGGGAAGGGCTATTGTCTTCATAGGAAGCAAAGAAGAACTGGACCTGTAAAAGTTGCTTGAAGGAGAATTTATTGGCTCAAGTATTTATTTAGACATTTATCCACCATTTTTCTTCCCAATAGGGCCCAAAGCAGCTCACAACATCATTCTCCCATATTCCATTTCCTCCTCACAACAACAGCCCTGTGAGCAGTGTTCCCTCTAAGATGTGTTAGTATGAGCTAGCTCACAGTTTTTAAGCCTCTGGCTCACACATTTTTGTCTTAGCTCAAGGAGGATGGCTCCAGAGCAAACTAATTTATACAGTAGCTGAATTGCTCACTCACAACTTTAATGCCAGTAGCTCACAAAGTAGAATTTTTGCTCACCAGACTCCACAGCTTAGAGGGAGCATTGCCTGTGAGGTAGACTGAGAGTGACAGGCCAAAGGAAATCCAGTAGCTCCCATGGCAGAGTGGCAATTTGGGTCTCCCAGATCCTAGTCTAACACTCTGGCCACTTCACTATGCCTGGTCTCAGATACTCTGCTCAATATGTTTGATAAATATATTCCTTGGGGGTGACAGAAAGTATCATAAGAACATAAGAGAAGTCAATGTTGGATCAGGTCAATGGCCCATCCACTCCAACACTCTGTCACACAGTGGCCAAAAATACCAGGTGCCATCAGGAGGTCCACCAGTGGGGTCAGGACACTCAAAGCCCTCCCACTGTTGCCCCCCCCCAAGGACCAAGAATACAGTGCATCACTTGCCCCAGCCTGAGAGTTCCTATCTATATCTTGTGGCTAATAGCCACTGATGGACCTCTGCTCCATATGTTTATCTAATTCCCTCTTGAAGCTGTCCATGCTTGTAGCTGCCACCACCTCCTGTGGCAGCGAATTCCGTGTGTTTATCACTCTTTGGGTGAAGAAGTACTTCCTTTTATCTGTTCTAACCCAACTGCTCAGCAATTTCATTGAGTGCCCACGAGTTCTTGTATTGTGAGAAAGGGAGAAAAGTACTTCTTTCTCTACCTGCTCTATCCCATGCATAATCTTGTAAACCTCGATCATGTCACCCCTCAGCCATCATTACTCTAAGCTAAAGAGCCCCAAGCTCTTGACTGGGGAGCCGTGGATTCAAATTTCTACCCATATATGAAGCTCACTGGATCACTTTAGTTTCTATATATTAACCACCCTGAAAAACTTTGTGTCATCTGCAAATCTAGCCACTTCACTGCTTACTCCCAACTCCAAATCATTAATAAATAAGCATCAGACTGAGTACTGATCCCTGTGATACCCCACTGCTTACCACCCTCTACTGAGAAAATTGCCCATTTACATTCACTCTCTGTTTCCTATTAATTAGCCAGTTTTTTGATCCACAAGAGGACTTGTCCTTTTATCTTGTGACTATTGAACTTAGGAGCCTTTGATTAGGAACTTTATCAAAAGCTTTGTGGAAGTCAAGGTGAAAAACATCCATTGGGTCCCCCTTGTCCACATGTTTGTTCACTCCCTCAAAGAACACTAACAGGTTAGTGAGACAAGATCTTCCCTTACAGAACCCATGCTGAGTCTTCCTCAATAGTTTTTGTTTATCAATGTGCCCACTAATTCTTTCCTTAATAACAATTTCCACCAACTTACCTGGTATTGACATCAGACTGACTGGCCTGTAATTTCCCAGATCTCCTCTGGAACCCTTTTTAAAGATGGGAGTGACATTACCTACCTTCCAGTTCTCAGGAATGGAGACAGAGTTTGATGAAAGATTACATATTTTTGTCAGGAGATTCACAAGTTCACATTTGAGTTCTTTCAGAACTCTTGGATGTATGCCATCTGGGCCTGGTGATTTATCAGTTTTCAAGTTGTTTGTCGTAGGACCTCCTCTCTTATCATCTCAATTTGACTCAGGTTTTTCAACACCCCTCCTGAAATCAGCAGTTCTGGAGTGGGCAAGCACTTCTCATCTTCCACAGTGAAGACAGAGGCAAAAAATGCATTCAGCTTCTCAGCCATTTCCCTGTCATCCTTCAGTACTCCTTTTACCCCTTGGTCATCCAAGGGCTCCACTGCCTCCCTGGCTGGTTTCCTGCTTCTAATGTATTTGAAGAAAGTTTTGTTGGTCTTTATGTGTTTTGCTATATGCTCCTCATATTCCCTTTTTGCCTGCCTGATCACAGACTTGCATTTTATTTGCCACAGCCTGTGTTCCCTTTTATCAACCTCACTGAGACTAGCTTTCCACCACTTAAAGGAATACTTCTTACCTTTAACAGCTTCCATTACTTTGTTTGTTAATCATGCAGGCTTTTTTCTATACCTATTTGTGGCTTTCCTAACCTGCACTATATATTTTTTCTGAGCTTCTAGGATTGTAGTTTTAAATAGTCTACAAGCTTCCCCAATGGTTTTGACCCTTTCTACTTTTCCTTTCAGTTTCCTCCTCACATGTCCTCTCGTATCAGAGAAGTTACCCCTTTTAAAGTTAAAAGTGGTTGTGTCAGACTTTTTGGGCAACTCCGTATTTCTACAAATGTTGAACTTAATAACATTATGGTCACTGTTCCCAAGCGGTGCAATCACTTTTACATCTCTCACTGGGTCTTGGGTGTTACTTAGGACCAAATCCAGGATCGCCTGTCCCCTGGTACATGAAGAAGAAAATCAATATATAAACAACATTCTATTACAAACCGAGCTTACTTTCATAAAAAGCCATCTTGATACAAAGTGAATAAAATGAAGAAAAGTGGGAGATGGAAGACCACACATGAAAGCCTACTCCCATATTAGCTTCCCCAAGAATTGAGATGGTCACAGGACTGCCAAGAGCCACCATGGCAAAGATTCCATCTGGGTACCCCATAAGACCCTGATCCAAACCAAATATAATATCAAAAGAAATCACTTGGTTGCCTGTTACCATGTATCAATAATAACAAAAATCTGCATTCCATCTGTCTGTCCATTTGCGGCAGGCATAACTCAGAAAATAGGAATCTCAAAACTATCCACCAGCTTCAGGATGATCACGAGAGTTCCAGGGCCAAAAATGAAAGGAATTGGAATACCCTGGCCCAAGTAACCTCCAGACCCCTCATATTATTTGCAATGGAAGCTAAGCTTGCATAATGGTTAAAGTATCGGAGCAAGATTTGGGAAAGCCAGGTTTGAATCCCCACTCTGCCATGGAAGCTTGCTGGGTGATCTTGAGCCCATCACATGCTCTCAGCCCAACCTACTTCACAGGATTGTTGTAAGGATAAAACAGAGAATAATGATGTAAAGGGCTTCGGGTCCCCCTTGGGGAGAAAGGTGGGATATAAAAAAGGAAATAAATAAGTTCTAACCTGTTGCTTATTTGTTACCACTGAGACAGATCAACATTTATTATCATGCATGTTAAGGGTGGAGGTGGGGCAGGGAGAAGCATCCTTTTACTGCTTGGATAGATTATGGGGATATACTAACTCCCCTCTTCCACTCATAATATTAACAAAGGTTTGCTCTTATACTACTATTAAATACATTTTAAGTTGCCAACCTGAATGAGTGAGGAGGAGCTGAGATTGAAAAATAAGGGAGAGGGGACTGGAGAGAGAAATTAGAAATGAGGATAGATGGCTGTCAGGTCATAAAAGGAAGAGAGCAAAACGAAGAAGGAGAAAAGTATGGCAAATGGTTAGACAACAAAAGGTTAAAATTTTTTTGTTACTGCACACTAACAAAGCTGCCCTTTGCAAGATCTGGCGGTGCAGGAGCTGGATGGAACTTAAAAGAAGAAAACAATAGACTTTGTTAGGAGGCAGCATCCTGGTATTGACTGGTCTTATCTTGCTGCAGTGCTGGTTTGGCTCCTGGTACACTTTGCAGAAAGGCCGAGACCCAGAACAGATACTGCTCTTTGCTGTGCTCTGCCTTCCTTGTGCCCCTAGTGGCTGCAGTTAAACTGCATTAGAGTTTTAAAAAATGCATTCCATGAATATGGCATGATGTTTGGGTTCTCCTAATTTTGTCCCCCAAGTCCCCCCTTTTGGCGGCCCTCGGATGGTCATCTAAGGCTCAGCTTCATGTGTTCCACCTTCAGAAAGGAAATGGGTGTCGCCAACTCCTAGGAAATTCCTAGAGATTTGAAGGTAGGCCCTGGAAAGGGTGGCGTTTCGGGAGGAGAGGAGCTCAGCAGGGGTGTGATGCCACAGAGGCCACCCTCCAAAGGTGCCATTTTCTGATCTCTGTCGTCTGGAGATCAGTTGTAATTCTGGGAGAATTCCATTCTGTCGGTACAGTTCCATTCTTGGTACATTTTATGGCTCTCTTCCCTGGGTATGTAAGTGGCTTTCAGGATCCCTGGGGACCTTGGTGAATTTTAAAGCACCTTACATCTCCAGGGCATATCACCATCTTTGACAGTGTTGACTATGTGTTCTGAGAAGGAAAGAAAGGGAGAACAGTGTACGTCTCATTTAGAGTCATCTCCATTTAATTTAGAAACATATGTCACTAGCATCAAGGTCATCACAATGATTTCACGTCCCCACTGAATGATTCATGTGGTTATTGCTAGTTCCTAACATACTGGTAATAATCCCTTGGTGATCTTCAGGGCCATTTTAGGCATACACAGTCACACACAGGAAAGGGCAGGAGTAATTGGGGAACTCTGCTCTTTGTACTTGCTCAGAGGCAGCCTTTACAAGTGTTCCCCAGGTCACTGGTAATGTGGGAGGCTGGATTTTTATTTGGGGTGGTGACACAAAGAAGAGGAACATGCTTTACATGCGCACGAACACACTGCACACGTGTAAACACACACAGACCCAGAGTGGGTTTATGATGATATGGACCATTGGTTCCATGGATGCAGTTATCCACAGCAGCATTAATGCAGCCCACAGCTGCAATGGGTCTGTGGAATGGGACCAATAATGTTCTAGTAATAAGCCTGAATTACATAACATTGCCTAATAGTATATGGGAAGTAAAATTGTAAAAAATATTTCTCAAAGAATTTGAGTTTCAATAAACCAAGTAACTGCTGAGAGCAATCCAAGGACACATCCAGTAACTTGATCTTTACAAATCAAGATTTCTTCTTCTGTTAATGTTCATTTTTATATGAAATGTGGCATCCTTAAAATAGTTTCAAAGTATTTGCATGAGTAATCTCTTTCTCCCTTTTCTTTCAACTGAGTAAAATATCTTTTGTACTGTTTGGTACATTCCTTACTGCTATTCTACCAGAGGCCAGGGCTTTTCTGTTTCTCACCCAGATACATTAATTCCAAGAGGGAATAAGCCAAAGGAAGGGATCTGTCCTTAACGATGAACAATGATCTGAAAACAAAACCAAATTTTATCCCTATCATTGTACTATTTGCTTGGGCTGTGTAACTAGGGATGAAAGAATGGCAAATGCAGACCTTCGCCATCAAGTGGATTCATTAATGTTTAAAACACTAACTACAGGCCATTTTTAGAGTCAGGAGATTTCTTCAGTGAAAGAGCTGTGTACTTTATAGAGCCACTGGGATGGTGGAAGGAATCTCACTTTGGTTATGGGCTCTTCTACCATATGCTTTAAACCCTGAATAAGTGTGCTTAAAAGGGGGCCATACAGTCATTCTGAGTTGAACTGAATAACATCTGCTTGAGGTCTTTCTCACTTTCTCTGTTGTTTCTTGTCTCTCAGAAGCAATCTAATAGCAATATACTTCACTTCTTTTCTTACCCTAGCTTGCAAAATACTGAAAGTTGTCAAAACATATGGAGATATATATCCATTTTTTCTTCAAACACAAAAACTCTGCTTATATATGTGTGTGTGTGTGTGTATGTGTGTGTATGTGTGTTTAGAGAAAAATGCAATTCTAGCAATTCTATATTCTGATAAAGACTTCAGTTAGGAAATTGATTTTGGACAATAACAAACATGAGTAATTTTCTTTAGTGCAAGGGTAAGAAATGTAAGGCCACGTCAGACTTGTAAAAAAAAAAAATTCATTCATCACCTGCCATTGTGGTTTGGTTGTGGATCATGATTTGCTTATTCAGAGGGTGACTGGTCTAAAGCAAGACGACCAGGCATTGATCTACTAGGACAGGGATTCTGAATGATGGTGAACTACAAATCTGGGGAGCATTTAGAACTTTTTGGTCAAATGGGAATTTAGTATTTTAGGCCACTCCTCCCTACTTGCAATGGCTTCTGAGACCCAATGAAAACCAGTGGAGGAAAACTGTATGTCACTCATACTGCTCTGAGGATAAAAACTCAGATCTGAGATTTCTCCAATACAGCAAAGGATTTGTCATGCCTAAAATTAAGGAGTTGACTGAAGGGCATCAGATACAAGGGTCTCATTGAATGTATACCTAAGATCTGTGTATTGTGTGCACATGTAATATACCCATATCAATAAAATCCAAATGCTGTTTTTATGCCCTTTAAAAAAATTGTGACTTTGGAGGAGCATTTTATGATAATGTTGCCTACTTGGTGGGGTGGTAGTGGATTAAAGATTAAGAACTGCTGCACTAGGATTTCCTGCTAAGGAAGCACACCAACATTAACACTGTGATTCAGAATTATGACACTTCAGATTCAGGGTTTGGAATATTAAACATTTAGAATTTCTGACGAATCAGAATCCCATTAATATCAACAGTAAAT
Organism: Gekko japonicus; assembly: GCF_001447785.1. Lineage (NCBI taxonomy): Eukaryota > Metazoa > Chordata > Lepidosauria > Squamata > Gekkonidae > Gekko > Gekko japonicus. The sequence goes on from NW_015174292.1 coordinate 54,211, forward strand.
AAATAGCCATTTTCCACTAAGAACAAGAAAAATCTTTTAAAAATGTTTCTTTGGCCCCTGACTCTTTCCTGGCACCTGTACCAGCCCCATGAACTGAGTAGATGTGGTAAGTTCACAGTAGGGCCACAGTTGCCAGTCAGCAGTCCAGGGACTGGGCAATGACTGCAGTCTGGGCATGGAATTTGATGGTATTTCTGCAGCCACCTCCACACACCACCCTCTAGCATGTACATTATTAAGTATATACACTATGGGGTAAGGTGAATCAATTATAGGGTGAGATGGTTGGAAAAGAACACAGGGAGGACTATTTCAACACACAGAGCATTAATCAAAGGCAAATGGTCAGGGGACAGCAGGGGAGTTATACAGCAACTGTGCTGCCTTTTAGTTGGAGAGGACCAAGGTGAAAACACTTTCTGTTACCTGTGCCTGTTTCAGGATTCTGTAGGTATTGACAAACATCAGTCACAGGCTTGGCTGTCATCCCAGTCCTTCTTCTCTTGGCAAAACCATGTGATACCATTCAGGGAACAGTTGTCTATCCACCACCAACCTTGTTGCCTATCTGGGGAATATGTTTCACTTTCATTTTCCAGGAAACCCAACCTGATTTCTATCTAAATTAATGGAGTTTTGAATATCCAAATTCCAGAATTATTCAGAGTATCCAGAACTGTAAAATTCAGATATATCCTAGAATGACAACATTTAATACATTCAAAATATTTCTGAACATTAATCGCACTTCCTAGGATTGCCAGCCCTGGGTTGGAAAAGCAGCCCTTTTCTCCAGGGGAGATGATCTCTGTCAGCTGGAGATCAGTTGTAAAAGTGAGATATCCCCAGGCCCCACCTGGAGGCTGGCAACTGTAGCACTTCCTGTGGAATCCTGAAACAGGCATAAGTACTAATGATGAGGACATGTAGAACGGCATTAAGGACACCTTTCCCATTTCTCAAATTCTTTCCTTTGAAGGGTCATCTAAGTGTGCACCCAAGAGACTTCTGAAAACAATGCAAGAATATTTTAATAAAAGAGAAGGACCTTGGATCATTCAGAGAAGGATATGAGATTGTTTTAGTTTAGTTTAGTTATTTTATACGGATTTTAGTTTTACACCTGATAAGCACTTTTCTTCTCCAAGCTTAAATAGCTTTATTTGCAAAGTAATTCCCATCAGATTTAGTTAGAGTTGCCAATTTATGGAATAAAAAATTCTGGTTCCTAGGAGGGACTTACAATAGGTCCTTGTGGGGCAGGAGATGTTCACATAAGACACACATATACTTCACACATTTACATGTCCTCCATCACCAAGCAATACCATTCACATATGGTATTTTTTAGTCTGCTTTTGCTCCAAAAAGCTAAGGGTGGTCTTACAGGTTTCTCTTCTGGTTTTATCCTTACATCAACTTTGTGATGTAGAATAACTGGCCCAAGATCATCCAGTGAGCCTCAGGGCTGAGCAGGGATCTGAACCTAGCTCTTCCTGATCCTTGATTGAGATTAACCATTTCACAATATCGATTACTGATCTGTGGTAACAATATCACACTGGCAGTGATCACAACCCCCCTCAACCCCTGGAAAGCAGGAAATAACCTATGTTACACGAGAGGGTGCTGGGAGCTGTTACCTCACATAGACATTGCTTGGATATATTGCAATACTTTGTGAAATGGCAGAAGTACCTCAGCCGGCATGGACAAGCCATTTTCAATGGCGCTATGCCTGCTATCCCCACAGCCCCCTTCATGATACTGGTGGCAAGAGGCCCATGAAGAGCCTCTTGCTGTGCTCTGTTTAAAGGCCCCCATGAAGGGGGGGAAGGTAACTGTGTACCCTGGCTGGGGCCCTCCCTCCCCCTGGCACAGGGCATCCCCCACACCCCCATCATGGCACTGGCAGCAAGAGGTCCATGAAGAGCCTTTTGTCACGTTCCTGCTTAACACCCATGGAGGGGGCTAAGGCAACTATACAGCCTGTCTGGAGCCCTCCCAATCTCCCTCATGACCCTGTAGGGTTTTCAAGGCAAGAGATGTTCACAGGTGGTTTGCCATTGCCTGCCCCCGTGTAGCAGCAGCCCTGGTATTTCTTGGTGGTCTTCCATCCAAATACTAACAAGGGCTGATCCTGTTTAGCTTCTAAGATCTGATGAGATCGGGCTATCCTGGCCTATTCAGGTAGGGGTCTGTCAGGTGCTAAAGGGGGTTTGATTCCCCTCTACTCCACATGCAGGGTTTGATTCCCCATTCCTCCTCTGTCAGGTGCTAAACTGGGTTTGATTCCCCACTTCTCCACATGCAGCTGCTGGGGTGACCTTGGATCAGTCATAACTTCTTTCAGAGCTGTTCTCTCAAGGGCAGTTATTGAGAGAGCTCTATCAGTCCCACCTACATCACAGGGTGTCTGTTGTGGGGAAGGGAAGGGAAAGAAGATTGTAAGCAGCTCTGAGACTCCTTTGGGTAGTGAAGGGTGGGGTATAAATCCAATCTCTTCTTTTTCTCTTCTTCTTCTTCTTCTTCAGAGTTACAAACTATAGTTTCCAGGTGACAGAACAATAATAAGCGTGTGTGTCACGACTCAGGTGGGGTGTCACCTGATGCTGCCACCACTCTGGATTTAGGTTCCCTTGAGAAGGCCCAGAGTACCCTCCCAAGACCTTTAGACCTCCTTTTAGGCTGAATAACAGGCGTGAGGACCAGGCAGAGTGAAACAGAAAAAGGTTTCTTTTATAGGAGGTCAAACAACAAGGTGCAGAATAATAACAGTAAGTGGGTGAAAAGAAAAGAAATCAAATGCCCTAACTCGTCTAAATATATACTGTCCCTATCTCACTATCTCAAGTGGCCTTACACTACTCACCCTTCCCCTAGGATGAGGGTTTTTCCCCTGCAGCTCTGCCCTCTGGAAGAAAGAACAGCTTTCAGCTGCTCCAGATTTTTTATTCCCTGCCCTCCTCTTTTCCTATTGGTCCATTTTGGCTCCAAAACCTCCCAGGGGCTTCTGGGAGTTGTAGACCCAGCCTCACCTACTGCTAGCCAGGCTCCTTGGGCCTAGTAGGCCTCTGGTAGCACAGCCCAGATCATGACAGTGTGTATAGCACCATCAACATTCAAGTGCTAATTTTATGAGTCAGGAGAGAATTCTCAGACAACAAACAAACTCACTCCACAGTGTTCCTCAAGAAACAATGTGAAGAGGCTGTGGCAGTGGCAGAACATATGCTTTGCATGCAGAATGCCATAGGTTCAATTCCTGTTACCTCTAATTTAAAAAGGATCAAGTAGTAGGTAATGTATCTATCTGAGACTGGAGAGATACTGCCAATTAGACTGTAATGTATTCAGAAGCTGCCATGAATACGTTAAGATGTAATGTGAAACATCTCATAAGGAAGCAATGTTAAGCTTCGTCTTGAACAGGGATTGAAGTCCAAGACTAATGCGACTAATCAGGTTCAAATGTATATAAGCGGGGAAGATTCTGATTGGTCCTTATTCGCTCAACCTGATAGGTTGATAACTGTATAGTAGGCGTGGCTACATTAGCCCGGAATGTTTAAATACCGAGCAGCTGCAATGGAAAAGCTGTTCGGGCTATCAGAAGTTGTACCGTGTTAGAGAAGTGATCGTCGAGCTGAAATAAACCTGAGTTTTGCTGAAATCACTCTCTGACTATTTTGTTAAGCATCGGACTTAACATAGACAATGTGGAGCTTGATAAATTTATTTATATCAAAACATTTATACCCAACCTTTCCTCATGGTTCAAGGTGGTTCAGTGGTCTGACTCACTGTGCAATCCTGAACAGACTTACATCCAGGGCTCTAGTCGGGGGGGAGCTCTCAGGTACGGAGCTCCGGAAGAGAACCTCTAGGGGGCGGGGCGGTCACGTGGTGAAGCCCCGCCCCCTTCTTTACCCCGCCCTCTGCTTCGATCCTCATTCCGTTTGGGAATGAGGATGAAGCAGGAGGGTAAGTAGCCGGGCCTTCTGACACACTTCCGGTGATGTCAGGGGGTGTGGCCTTCTGTCACTTCCGGTGATGTCAGGGGGCGTGGCATATGCAAATAAGTTATGCTAATGAGTTATGCTAATGAGCTCCGGCAGCTCTTTTTCTACAACAAGACCCCTGCTTACATCCTTCTAAACCCATTGGATTTAGAATATTGCAACTCTAGTGAGGACTGCACTGTCAGCATACAACAGCTTCGTGTGTTTATGATGGTGTGACGGCTGTTTGCAGCTCTCCTGTTTTAAATGAGGGACAGCTGTGGCTCAGAGGTAGTGCATCTTCTTGGCATGCAAAAGTTTGAGGCTCAATCTTTGGCAGCTCCATTTAAGAGGATTAGGTAGCAGGTGATATATGAGAGAGACCTCTGCCTGAGACACTGGGGGCGGCTGTCAATCAGAGTAGGCAATACTGATCGACCAATGATCTGTCTCAGCATAGGCAGTGTCATGTGATTATGTGTTCAAGTTTGTAAATAGTGAGTTAATTCCAAACAAAACTGAGAGAACTGCACCCATAATTAATCTAATTAATTGGGTGACCTTCTTTTAAGTGCCTAATATATCCGCTTTCAATATTTGCTTGTTGATGCTTGCCCATTTTATATTTATTGATTTATTCAACTTTAAAATTATCAGTAGTCTAATTTAAACCACATTTTATCAGAAATAAGCCCTATTCATTTCAATGGTATATGCTTCTAAATATGGTTTTTCAGGATTGTAGCCTTACACTGTATATCTAAACAATTGCTTTCATGCACACAGATCTAGCTAAAAAAATTGCTGATACTTCCTGCAAAGTCGAAGTGTTCTGGTAATGACCTAGAAATGAATCCATATGACTGGCACTCGCAGGCATAGAAAAATAAAGGAAAACCAGGGCTATTTTTGGGTAGGAACGCACAGGAACGGAGTTCCGGCTGGCTCCCAAGTTGGCCACACCCAGCAGGAACTCATTAGCATAATAGGCCACACCCAACAGCAGAAACTCATTAGAATTGGCTACATTAGGGGTGTGTGGCCTAACATGCAAAGGAGTTCCTGCTACAAAAAAAGCCCTGGGTTTTGACCACAAACAAGGTAAACAGAATAAGAAGCAAAAGGTGGGTGTGGCTGGATGACCACACTTCTGGTAACATGGGAATGCGGCTTAATATGCTAATGAGCGGTGCAGTCAGGGTGTGGCCTAATATGCTAATGAGTTTCTGCTTCTGGGTGTGGCCTATTATGCTAATGAGTTCCTGCTGGACTTTTTCTACAAAAAAAGCCCTGAGGAAAACAATGAGTCTGTCTATTTTGGACTTTACTCTGGGCCTGTTCTGAGTCAAATAAATTGATGTTACAGAGTCACATAACGCAGTTTTCATGTTTTATTGTGTTTGTGTTATTTTCATGTACATTTGACTAAAATGGCTGGGTTATTTGGGAAAATAACTAAGAATACATTGAATTTTTTTTTGAGAAAAAAACCCTTCAAACAAATCCATAAAGAAAGTTTGATAGCTGAAATTTGTATTTTCTGATTTGTGCCAAGGAGTGTATCCTGGTGAGTTTTCCTCAGGTTCGCAAAGCACATTTTGCATGCCTTGGCTAAGATACTCTTGCTGTGCTATAATTTTAGGGGTTTCCTTATGAAATGCAGAAACTCTTTTAGTGTTCTCCTGTTTCATAGTGGAATAAAAGCTCTAAAGATAATCACATAAGCCTTCTCCAGTGAGACATGAAGGGTCCATTTGATTCAGTTAATTTTATCCTCAATTCGCTTTGTTAAATACATCCACTAACTTGGGAAGAACAGTTGGTTGAGCCAGACTCCCTTTGAAAATTTATTGCTGTTCTGAGGAATTCCTTATACATACCAGAACCAGGCATCTGAACAACAGGCTGTCATGGCAAGTAAAAGAATAAATGGCGTTATCTTGATAGCCAGATAACAAGGTATCTGCTCACATAAAGTCACTGGGGGAATATTGTTTGGGAAAGCCACTTTGCTTTGGATTCACTTCTTTCCCCATCTTCCGATTAAAAAAATATCCTGAACACCAAGCAGTTAAAGGTGGCCATAAAACTGAGAAGAAACACTGACAAAGGCGCTTTATCTAGCTCCATCTCGGAGACAGGCCAGTTCTTCCTACTTCAAGTTTATTTCTCCTACTCTGTTTTACCTCAGATAATGTCTCATAAATAGTTAACAGGGTCATTTATAAACGTTTCAGAACAGTTATTGCTCTCTTCATAGACTCAGGATCCCTTGGCCTAAAGTGAAAGATTAGAAGAAAAACATTAGAAAAAAAGCCAACATTTCTTGATCATTTGGCTTTTCTTGCTCAGTACCCAAAATGACAATAATAAACTGCTAGCTTTGCTACTACCATTATTTTAAATCATATTCAAATACAATTATTAGCCTCTTTATCTTAGAGCTGATGGAATTTTTGAAAACTAAGGTTGGAAAAGTTCACAGGTAAACAAAAAGCACATCTAGATGAGATATTCTAGACTGTTTTAAACACATTGGGCATAATCCAGTTGAAGCCCAGCATTTAAGTGGGAATGTTAAGCATGTGCTTCTATATCTCCCATTGGAATTAATAGGACTGAAAAGTGTTGGTTGATCAGTCACATGTTTTTAAATTAAAGATTCTGTGGGCATACTTAATTTTTTCCCCTTGAAAAATAAGCTGCTTTTCTAGATGTGTGGTGTTTAAAGTCTTTAATTAACTTAATTGCATGCACAAAGGGTGAAGATCTCAAAATCTTGCATGTACAGGTCAATTAAAACAGCACAACCCTCCCATAAATGTTTCTTTACAGGCATACACCACACACCTTTGCAGTAATTAGTAGATTGCCAAAAACAAACAATCACAAAGCAGACTCCCCCCCCCCCCCAAACTGACAATGGTTGATTTGCTTCAATAATAACATTGGGAATCACCGGATTAAGTAGTTTCATTAAAATCATTCTGCAAGCCCATTGCAAAGTTTTTTTCCCCACAGGATGCAGTTGCCAACATTAACCTTGCAAAAGATGCCTTGAACAGAGAGTCGCAGCTCTGAAGTCAGCATTTTGAGTGGAAAAGTTGTAGCTGGCCAACCTTGGTCAGTCATATGTTGACTGAAGGCAAAGAAGCATGCTTCAAACCCAGGGCATTGTCTTATCATAAAACCATCTAGCCCTGCTAAAATATGAGTATGGAATGTCATGCCGATATCTGTTACATTTCTTTCTAGTGCATTTGAAGATGCTAGTGTGTGTGTGTGGGACCCCCAAGATTTTACAATAACTTTTCCTGTTTTCTGAAGGAAAAAGATCCGTTTCCTAGGATTGTTTAACAAAAATGATGTCAATACAATTTTATTACTCAAGGAAAATATGGTTGTTTTGTACCTTCTGACCAGTGTTTTCCTAGTATCTAGACCCCTGCCCATTTTAGCTTATAAAATCTATAACTACAGGTGCTTTATACTTCTTTCTGTGCTGTAGCTGGATAGATTTGAGTACCAGAGGGTGCTGATAAGTCCCTTGGAGCAAAACCTGCACTTGGGCTATGCCTGCATGGATCTGAGAGGTGATGTCATGCATAAACTATGCCCAAAAGCTTCTCCTATGCTGTCATAAGCTAGGTCCAAACAAGCTCCAGAGGAGCTGTCAATGTGTCTGGAACTCTAGGGTTGCCAGGGTTGGGAAATTCCTGGAGATTTGGGGGGTAGAAGGTGGGTTTGAGGTGGGGAGGGACCTCAATGGATATAATGCCATAGAGTCCACTTCTAAAGCATCAATTTTCTCCAGGTGAACTGTAACTTGGAGACCAGTTGTAATTCTGGAAGATCTCCAGACTGGCAACCCAACCTTGGACCCAAGTGACAGTAGCGCAGGTCTAAGAGATGATAGTGGGCCTGTTGCCTCCTCCAGCACTGCTAGCTCAATTTAAGGCAAACTCCAGATGTACTACTAGCTTGACACTTGCCTTAGACCAGGGGGGCCGCAGGCAGGTGGTGATGGATGCAAGCCATGCCTGTTGCTTTCTCCCTTGCTGATGCCATCTAGCAGCAAGATGAGCTCCAGTAGTGTGTCAGCACACTGAAAGCATTGTGGCATCCCAAAATGTCTGCTTGGGTAACTTGGGCAGTGAAGTGCAGCTGGCTTACTGCAATGTGTTGTATTTGGGACTAACTTTGAAGACTATTCAGAGCTAGTCTAACATGTGGTGTCTAGCTTGGTGGCTAGCTTGCAAGCTAGCACAAATTACAAAGGCCAGTCTACAAGGACAAGAAGCAGGCCTACATTGGCTGTTAATGTGATTCCAAGTACTATTCAAAGTGCTGGTATCTACATAGCTCTTTATGATCTCAAACCAGGACACATGGAAGAGTTCCTCATCCCATAGGAACCTGTCCACAAATCAAACCACTAATCCTTCCTCTCCCTCTCCCTCCCTCTCCCCCCCACACTTTTAGAGGCTTGTGAGACTGGGCCTTTTTGGTAGCGTTTCCCAAGCTTTGCAACTTCCTTCCTGCGGAGGATCTCCTAGTATCAAATGGTCAAGCCTTTATGTACCGAGTGGACATATTTTATTCTCACAAGTTTAGATCTCCTTTGTTTCCGTGGTCTATCATTTGTAATACTTCAATCCCATATCATTCTATAAATTTTCCCTTTCTTTTATTTTGGCTTTTTTAGGGTTTTAAGATCCTCCCATGTATTAAGATCTTCCCACTTCCATGCTAGACCCCTTCCAGTCTGGCTTCTGCCCAGGCCATGGGATGGAGACAGCACTGGTCGTCCTCACAGATGACCTCTGGAAGAATCTGGATTGGGGTGGAATGGTGATGCTGTTGTTGTGGGATCTGTCAGCGGCATTTGACATGGTTGACCACCAGCTACTGATCCACCACCTCGCCAACATGGGGATTCAGGGGCTTGCCTTGAAATGGCTTGTCTCCTTTCTCCAAGGTCGGGGACAAAGGGTGGCTCTCAGGGATAAGACATCCTGAAGGCACCCGCTGATCTGCGGAGTGCCCCAAGGGGCGGTGCTTTCCCCAATGCTATTCAACATCTATATGTGCCCCCTTGCCCAGATTGCCTGGAGGCATGGGCTAGGGTGTCACAAATATGTGGATGATACCCAGCTATATCTGTTGTTGGGCGGGCAGTCCGACTCTACCCCAGAAGATCTGGACCGGGCGCTTCAGGACGTGGCTGGTTGGCTAAGACTGAGCTGATTGAAATTGAATCCGACGAAGACAGAGGTCCTGTGCCTGAGTCGGAGTGGATCAGGGGTAAGGATCCCACTACCGGCCTTCGACGGGGCACCACTGGTGCCAGCACCGAGGGTCATGAGTTTGGGAGTGCTCCTGGATGCCACCTTAACGATGGAGGCCCAGGTAGTAGCCACTGCCAAGGCAGATTTTTACCATCTTCGGCTGATCAGGCAGTTGGTTCCCTTCCTCGAACACAATGACCTGGCAACAGTGATCCACGCTATGGTCACCTTGAGACTAGACTACTGCAATGCTCTCTACATGTGGCTGCCCTTGTCACAACTCTGGAAGCTACAGAGGGTGCAGAATGCAGCAGCCAGGCTGCTGATGGGTCTCTCAATGTGAGAGCACATCCAGCCTGTGCTGAGGGCATTGCACTGGCTGCCAATAGCATACCGGATTCACTTCAAGATGCTGGTTTTGACCTTTAAAGCCCTATATGGTCAGGGGCCTGCCTACCTGAGGGACCGCCTTTCCCCACATGTTCCCCAGAGAGCACTGAGGTCAGGGTCTCAAAACTGTCTGACTCTCCCTGGTCTGAAAGATGCCAGACTGGCCTCTACCAGGGCTAGGGCCTTCTCAGTGGTGCCTCCACACTGGTGGAATGAGCTCCCGGAAGACATCAGGGCCCTGCGGGACCTCCTACAGTTCCTCAAGACCTGTAAAATGGAGCTCTTCCACCAGGCCTTCGACTAGGAGCTGCCACTGATTATATACTGATAACATCTGAACAGCTAACATCTGAACTGTTAAGGCCCACTTTGTTAACTCGAACAATAACAGCCAGTGTATTATGACCTTATGGGATGCTTCGCCATAAGCATTTTATCTGTTTTAATATGTATTTATGATTGCCATTGTTTGAATACCATGTTATTGCATCGTCTCAATGCATCTGTGTTTTAACATATTTTAACCACTGTAAGCCACTCTGAGCCTGCTACGCAAGGAGGGTGGGATATAAATTGAATGAATAAATAAATATTATTCTGCTGCTGTTTTAAAATTAGTTTACTCACAACGTTTCAGTGTGGTGCTGTTTTAAATGGTTTTATTTGCATTTTTTGTTCTCTTTATGTGGCTGTTGATTTTTTATTGTTGTAAGCTGTCTTACAGACATTTATATTGAGAGGCTGAGTACTGATATTACAAATATATAAATAAAGCTGCTTATAAAATTGCTGAAATAGGCCTTTCACAGCTCTAGGCCTAAATCAACTACACTTTTGAATCAGTTGACACTGGAATCAATAAAGAAAATAATTCCACTGTAATCAATAATCTGTAGTACTCAGCAACGTATGACTGTTGCATCATTATGACAGAAAATTATTTTTAAAATATCATCAAATACATATTTTTGTACGGCCATCTGACTCCCAAGTACTCATGTGTTTCATTGGCTTAAGAAATAGGATTTTGAAAAGAAATGGCAAGAAAAAGAATGTGGTAGCTTTTAAGAACCAACTCCCTCTCTCAGGAAAGAGGTTTAATTATGACATTTATTATGATCCAGGATGGTCTTGGATGAAGTCTCTCTTTTGTGGAGACATAAATTTGGTTGTTAGACTTCACCTATCGCTGATCTCCAACACAAGTGGTCTATTTCAAATCTATACCAGGCCTTTGTAGAATTCCTGCACCAACCATTTGATTTATTTATCATTTCTTTATCAAATTTAAAATTCACTCCCTCTCACTTGAATGGGACTCAAGGCAGCTAACAACATATAAAATATACCAGATAAAATATACCAGATGATTGTGGGATCATATTACCTGAAATATACTTTTGGGCCCTGAAGGAGTAAATGTAAAGAGTTCTTGAACTATCGGACTCTTTCTTTCTCCTTTCTTATTTTTGTTTGGCTTTTCATAGGCACATTGGCACATTACCATGAAGTAAATGTTGATACTAGGTTGGATCTAGTTGAATTTTTGTGTGTGTGTGTGGATGGAAAGATTTCTATCCATGAAGCATGGCCTTCTCGTCCTCCCACTGCTACAGCCCCAAATGGTGTTCCTGGCTCCAGCAGTAGATTTTTTTTTTTTGGGGGGGGGGAGGATTTTGGGCTTTAGCTGGTGTGGGGTAGTGAGAAAGTTGCACTCCATAGGTGGAAATCCTTCTGTCTGTGGAAATGCTCTGATGGATCCAAGCCAATGTCATAAGTGGGGCACCACATTGCCTTTGATTCAGCAGAACTCTGAATTTTTGGTGCTGCAATGGCTCCCCTTTCTTTCCCTGGTCCCCTTGGTAAGAACTATGGCTATGGCTAATGCTGAGCTACATTTTGCAATACATATTTTTTCCAACATGAAAACCCTTCTTCCCAAAAGACCATTTTTTTAAAAAGCGAATTCCCATTGTTCCCTTTTGAAAAATATTTTTTGTATGTGGCAAAATATCTCATTTTAGTTGAAGTGGCTGGTTTTCTTTTTAAATTCTCTGATTCTCATATTGTTCGAGGTTCTTAATCAGTGAACTCTACATCTGTGTAAGATCTCAAGAGATTCTAAATGTTGTCTATTAATCCGGCCAATATCAAGTTGAACTAGGTGTGCTTTGTGTTTTGAGACTCAACGTTTTGACTCAGACATAACTTTGAATCTGCTCTCTGATGTGGAGTAGGTCTCCTTAATGAGGCACAGGCCTCTTCATATCTGTTCCAAGGATTTCACCTATATTGTATGAAATGTGCTTTTTCATTCTACAAAAGTAAAATTAGCACATTGAAGCGGAGCATACACAAAATATGATTATATCTGACAGGAGGAAATGAAATTGTAGGACAGCCTGCAATAGCCTGTTTCACATTTAGGAATGTGTATTTAGAGGGATAAAAACCAAACCCAAAGTAACATAAATAATGTAATCCAAACCAGGAATTTCTGTATCCTAACACTGCTTTGCTGTTTGGCCTTGAGAAAGTCACATATTCTCTAGAATCTCAGCCACCAATTTGGAAAATGTGTACCAGATTTGAGATACAGGAGTGTCCTTGGAATCTTAATGTTTACAAAGAAATATTTACCAGTTAATAAATCAGCCTGGAACTATCATGCCGTGTCACCGTAAGGTAATTTAGTAGGAAACTCCTTTCAAATTGTAAAAAGGCCCTTTATATTGTTCAGTGGACTTGGAGATGGCTATGGGACACTAGTATGCTTTATCTGTATGTTTTTAATTATGCTGATTTAGTCATGTTTACTGCAGGGTATTATTATTTTGCTTTTTCTGTATTCTAGTATTTTTCATTAGAGTCATTATTAATTAAATCAGTGCTTAGGTTTGGTTTAGTCAGTTATTTGCATTCCGCAGTAAACAACTGTATTAACCGCATGTGAAAGCCAGTTAACCAGTCCAATGAATTACAAATTCTGCCTCTTATAGCAGCAGCTATATTCCAACTAAATTCCAATTATAGAATGCACAGCTCAACAAATTAATGCTACAACCTGGTGAATTTTCTGAGTAGCAAATGACCAACTATCAAATATTTTATTAAAAGGTTTGGATGGATCCTTATCCAGTGTATGAATATCAGATTGTACAAAAACAACAGTTTTGAATACTGGATCTGATTCCGACACTCTGTTCCCGCTACAAGAAATGTTTACAGACAGCACAGGCTGTTGAATTGCTAAATATTATTTTCACTGGATTCTGATGCGGAGTCTGTGACACATATCCTGCCTATCCACTTAGTCTGAAGCCTTCCTTCATCCTAAGGAGCAGTTCTCCAATTTTAAGAGGCTCTTATCCTGAAGGAACAGCAAAATGGTCTGTAGTTCTCCAACATTTTCTCATTCTCAAAACTGTTTATAATCTCATCTAACATCCTGTTAAATCAAAACTTTTTGATTGAGTTTGAAGCAAATGGGATAAACTTAAATGCAAGCACTCCAGTTTGATTTGATTGTAGAATATTTTGCACATCTATACGCAGTGTGCTAACTGTGGCTAGTGAGGAGATTTACTGTAGGGAATTGCCAGCAGCCACTGCAAGCTGATCAAAAAAGGAAAGAGAAAGCCTATTCTTATCAGAAACTATTTTAAAGTGGCAGTGGAGAGAGGCCATCTCAGGCACGTAAGTGTACTTTTGCTGACTGTTAGCTAGACTAGTCAGGCTGGACAGCTGATCCTCCTTGTTTACTCTATAGCAGGGCTGGCAGTTCCTGTCAGTGAATTGCCTCAGTCTCTAACAAGGCATTTTTCTGTTGGTTTCTGAAGAAAAATTCAATCCCCCCACAATCTTGTTCATGGGGCTTTGTTGTTCTTGAACATTGTCCAAACTGCAGCCCATTTTCTAGTTCCACACAACTGAGTGGAATAAAAGGAAAGACCTGTAGTTGGGAAAAGCATAATATCTTAGGGCGAAACAGACAACAGATCTTGTGCAAATTAGGGGCTATGTTCTTTGATGATTTTCCCAATTACAGACCCCTTTCCTTACTCCATAGAGGTGAATGGAAAGTATTGCTCCATTCATTTGCACAGAGTACTGATGTGGATTTTCCAGGAAAATTAGAATCTGAAAAATTTCCAGAAAAACATTCTAAAAATGTATACAGTGGCCTAAATAGTGTGACATGATTTAGCATATTTATTTTGACTATTATCTAGTAATCAAATTTACAACCAAATCTATGTCCTAACAGTAATAAATACTTCAAGTGAAATATTTGATTGAAAACAAGGTGTTGTTTAAACAAATTCAAATCTTTATATGGAAATTATTTTTATTGGAGAAACACTTGTAAAAATTTAAAGACAATTTGGCATATATTTCACTATTATTGTTTAAATTTAAGAAAAAAATTAAGGCTCTGAAAAATGTTGACACTAATTTTTGCAAGAACTGTGTATGAGATTCTGTGGATGGTTGTCTACTCACCTATTTCAACAGAAACGGAGCACTTCATAACTTGTATTACTTGCTAGTTACATATCAGACTGGTAATCACAATATTCATTCCACTATGTGACAGTAAACATATACATAAGAATTTTTGCTTTGGTTTTCATTTGACCTTCATAGTCAATCCAGTGAAGTCATAATGTTAATTTTAAAATTTGGATTTTTTTCCAGCATGAAGATATGAGATACGATAGTTGTGGGGCTAAGAGGGTAAACCCTTCTCCATCACTGATGTTGTGTAGTGCCAGGTCTATTAATAATAAGGCCGCTGTGTTACAGAATTATTTTGCAACGCAAGAAGTAGACCTGGCATGCATGACCAAGACCTGGGTAAGGGAGAACTAGACAGTTACCTTGAAAGAGCTGCCCTTGCCCCAGGTTTTTCAGTCCTTCATCAGTTGCAGACAAAGGGTCAGGGTGTGTGTGGCGATACTCATTCAGGAGTCATTCTCCTTCAGGCCACTCCCTGCCCCAAAGATCTCCAGTATTGATTGTGTTGGCCTAGTGTGGAATGCTGAGGAGTGTTCGGCTATCTGGTTGGTGTACTGACCACCTAGCACACCAGCAGATGCCCTGCCAAGCCTTCTAGAGGTGTTGTCAGGTTGGGCCTCGGAGTTCCCCAGATGGATAGTTCTGGGGGACTTCAATGCCCATGTCAATGTGGCTGTTCTTTGCAGGCTATGGACCTGGCATTTTCCATGGCAGCATTGGGACTCTCCCAGATTGTATCAGGCCCCACACATCAGGTAGGCCACACACGGGATCTGATCTTTGGCATGGGAATAGATGTGGGTCTGTTTGCCATTGATGGAGTGCTGCGGTCAGACCACTTTGTCCTGAAGGCTTGTCTGGATGTCCCAGCCCCTCCTTGCATAAGCAGTGAGTTGGATTTATGCTTGCCCATGGAGACTGATGGACCCAATTGGGTTCCAGAATGCTCTGTGGGATCCGATGCCCCCAGGTGATTTGTTGGATGGGCTGATAGGTGACTGGCATAGCCGTCCTTCTGAAGCCAACAACAAAATCACTCCTCGATCTCCTCTTTGCCCCCATGCCAAATTATCACCATGGTATACCATGCTGAGGATGAAGTGGGAGCTTAGACGATTAGAGTGATTTTGGTGGCAGACTTGTGACAAAGCTGCAAGAACATTTTATATTTATATATTTATGAGATCCTATGAGATGGCGGTGAAGGCCACTAAAAAGGAATTTTATGTGGCCTCCATTGCATCCGCTAGCTCTTGCCTGACACAATTATTTAGCGTAATCAGGTCTTTAACTTCCTTCTCAGAAGGAATCCAAAATGTTAGTAATATGGCAATTAGCTGTGTGGCCTTTGCAAGTTTTTTTTGTGGATAAAATCTTGCCACTTTGCCAGGACCTGCCTACCAACATTGATACTGGAGGCCCCTTGGCCATCTTCAGATCTGATAGTGTACCAATTCAGTCGAATGTCTTGGGTTGATGTTGACAGAATCCTGAGTGCTGTGAAGTCTAGGGATGGAGGGTAGACAAGCAAACTCTAAAGGCAAATACTGTTCCCCTATAACAGGGATGGCCAGACTTACTTAATGTAAGAGCCAGATAGAATAAACATCAGATGTCTGAGAGCTGCATGACATGAATATTGCACACGTTTTTATTGAAAAAAATGCACATTTGCTATTTATTAACATTAAACGAGACTACCAAAAATAAAAACAAAAGGGGGTAAAACATATATTGATAATGATATTTATTTGTCCAATGATATTTTTAGGCAAGGGGGGGGGCTTTGAGAACACATTTAAAGTTGCTTTCTTTCTCTGCTCCCCCCTGCCTCAAGCCTACCCAGGAAGGAGAACACTAGCTGGGGAAGAGAAGACTGATCAGAGAAGCATTCCTCTCCTTTGCTTCCCCAGCTGCCCTGCTGGAATCCGCACAATGTGCGTGAAAGAGCTGCATGTGGCTCCTGAGCCACAGTTTGGCCACCCCTGCCCTATAGGGTTTTTCTCCATTAGTCTGTGAGTAGGTGAAATTCTACTGCACTTGGCAGTCTCATATACTGTTTTTTTTTTATATAGCCAGTTGTGAGGGACATGACTAAATCCCCCCTTTTTTGCTTATCAGCAGGTTCCATTTTCACCCTGTTGGTGCACTGCAGAAGCCATAAACAGCTAGTCAGCCCCCCCCCCCAGGAAAAAGGAGTTTTAACAGTCATTCTCCTCAGATAGGGACTAGACATTCTGACAGGCAGGTTAAAAGTAGCTCTGTCATGTAGTCTGTCTTTAGGAAGAAGCAGACTGGGTCCAGTGTGGCTTGGAGGGGCAGACACTGGTTTGTAACCTCTCAGATTTAGTATTCCTGGACAGTGGGAATCTAAGGAGCAGATTAAGGTCTGTGTAGTAAAAGCTCCAGAAATCTTAAACTAGGTTGAAAAACCTGAGAGGAAAATTTTTATTTATTTATTTATTACTTTAACTTTTACCCCTCCATCCCCACCGAGGCTTTTTTATCTTCATATGGGGGACTGTAAGTTTCCAGCTTACTCTTTCTATCTCTGTAACAAATTATTGTATATTGAAATGGTTCCTTCCAGTTAAAACTTCTCCCCAATTGCAACTGTATATATGGTTTATTCCTGAATACTGAAACCTTCTCCTTCTGTTTTTATTTACCCCTGGGCTGATTTTGCACTAGAGCTGCCTCAATGTTGCGCCGCCATTTGCCCCGATACTATTGGTCAATTTCACACCCGAAGCTGCGGGGCTGCATTTTGACTTGCGGCTTCGCCCGATTTCCCCCGCAGTTTCGTGATCCTGTTTTTTGATCCTGCAGAGGGTGAAGCCGCAGGTCAAATGCAGCTCCGCGGCTTTGGGTGTGAAATTGACCAATAGTATCGGGGCAAACGGCGGCGCAACATCGAGGCAGCTCTAGTGCAAAATCAGCCCAGGGCTCATCCTTGGTATATATATGAGTGGACAAGGCTAAAACAGGTTAAGTACCAGGGCAGGGGAGAGGGCAACAGTATCTCCACAGCATCCTAGAGGCAGGTGTAAACAACATCAATTATTTACCTCACAGGTGGCTAACTGTTATGTACTGGTGGAGCTTGAGTCTAAGCAAGGCTCCAAAAGCCTTCAAGACTATTAGTTGTTACTGGTAATGGCCAATCATATTTGTTGACTACAACCAGGGGTCTTGTTGTAGAAAAAGAGCTGCCGGAGCTCATTAGCATAACTCATTAGCATAACTTATTTGCATATGCCACGCCCCCTGACATCACCGGAAGTGACAGAAGGCCACACCCCCTGACATCACCGGAAGTGTGTCAGAAGGCCCGGCTACTTACCCTCCTGCTTCATCCCAATAGCTGCACTGTCATTAGTTACATTGTATATAGTTCATGCAAATGAAGGATTCTGACTGCCTACTTGGTATTGGTTGTTGTTTACGGTGGCTGTGGTTTTTACAAGTATGAACTGGCTCCTGTTGAGCCTGGTTCTTTGGTTTTGGAAGTTCAATAAAGAAGCATGTTGTTATGAAAAGAGCTGCCTCATCTCAATACTTAATACAAACCTCCAGTGAATTACAAAACACTGGTTGCAGTCACATGTGCAAGATAACGTGGGGGGGGGGGGGCAAGGCTATTTCCTCCGGAGGAATTTGACCCGCAGCTGTGTGATCACACAGTCTTTGGAAGCTGTGGGCACAGCCCGCCACTGCGTGATCAAATGCAACCACAGGTGAGTCGGGTTCTCTTTTTTTACTGTTTGTTTCCGATGCGCTTAAACGAGGAATTGATGAATCGCATCTCCACACTGAGGGCTCTCTATGGCATTTGTGATGATGCACATATTGAGAATAGGGCTGCCAAGTCCCCTGGGGGGGTGGGGGTTTGCCCGCCCAAAGAGCCCCCAACCTGCGGGTCCGACCATCCCGACACCATGAGAGTGCGCTGGAGTGATCAGACACGGAAACTCCATCCATGGGCCATCGCAACCCGTTTCCTACTGGATTTCCCCCAGTGTCTTTTTACTCCAACTCTGCGGCAGAGCAAAATGGGTTGCCGATGGGTGCAGGGTGCTTCCCAAATGTTTGTGCCTGATTGCGTCCTTTAAATCTGCCCAGCATCCGCGTGTGATTGCAGCCACTAACAGGCCAGTTCATAACCAAATCCTTGACCTCTATGTTATTTAAGTTTGCCTGGCAATGGGGCAGAGTGGCATCCTCTAATATTAACAATCTAACACACTACCAATTAAAGGAGAGTGGAGTTTCACTAAATATGGGCTGGTTCCATCAGAATAGAAAAAGCCTCAGTGTTGCTCTCTCTCACACCCCAATAATTATAACAGAGAAATTACATGACCCACTCAAGCCATGCCAAGGTGAACATCATACAAGTATTGCATTACACAACATCATTCCTTATCAGGACTAGCTCAACCATATAGGAGAATTATGCAGTCAGTCTTTAGGGAGTGCCAATTTTTATTCCCCCCTGAAGAAGTGGGGACATTTTTGCCTGCACCCCTCTTGGAAGGAATAAGGGGCATGAGGCACAGTGGGTAATTGGGCCATTAGGTGCCATTTTCCAGTGGAGACTTGAGAGTCCTAATAGGAGTAGCTCCACGTCTGCAGCCAGGCTTTTGCTTGGCATTTTAGAAGATAACTTTATGGTCACTACTAAAGGCTTGCCTCTGAACAAGGGCAAGTACAGGGAAATACTCTGTACTGGCAGGGCTTTATTTTCTAAAGCTGCAAGTAACTGAGAGGGCAGCTCGTTGTTTCTCCTGTGAATGGGAGATTTCCCCCTCCCTCCATACTGAGCTAGGCTGCTCTGGCAGCTGGCTTCCTTTGGCTGCAGAGCTCTTTGCTGAGAGATGCTTGTTCTGATGCCTTCAGAGAGATACAGAGAGCTACTTCTGCCCCTCCCCTTTTCTTTAGAGTCTGAGTTGGTGAGTATTTGACTATGGAGCAAATTGATGGCTTTGTGGCTTTCTACCCCCACCCCCACCCCAAGCATTCTCCTTGTTTCATAGGGAGTTCTGAGTTGAAATACAAATTAAGGTCCAGTTAAAAGGTTGAGATTGTAGAGCCAAGCTCTCTCCCAAAATGAGATTTTGGAAGATTTTAGTGGGAGCACAGGATTCCGAGAGTGCCTTGCATTTCCATTTAAACATTAGATTTCAGAGCCTGGTAGCCCGATTGTTGTGGAGTTGGTTGGCTTGAGTGGGAGCAGTTATGCCTCAGGGGTAAAGAACCTACTTGTCATGCAGAAGGTTCCAGGTTCATTCCCTGACATTTCCAGATGGGAGAATTGGGACAATGCTCTCTCTAAGCTGCGAAGTCTTGTGAGCAAAAATTCTACTTTGTGAACTACTGACATTAAAGATGTGAGTTAGCAATTTGGCTGCATAAATTATTTTGCTCTAGAGCCATCTTTCTTGAGCCAAGACAAAAATGTGTGAGCTAGAGGCTAAAAAACTGTGAGCTAGCTCACACTAACTCAGCTTAGAAGGAACACTGGTAGCAGGTGACGTGATAGACCTCTACCTGAGACCCTGGAGTGGTGATCTTGATGACAAAATCAGTCAGCTTCATATATTCTAGTTAGCTGATTTTTAAAGTGAGAATGTGACATCGGGTTTTTTTTTTGTCCTTGGATGTCAAAAAATTGAAGTTGGTTAAGAGGGATTCTTCTTCAGTAGGTGGGGTTTATAGTGACAGTCTTATTTAGACTTTTCTGCTTTTCTTGCAGCATGGGACAGTGTAAGCGGGGCAGAAAAGTGGGTCACCAATATGTAAGAAGTCGTTCTAGATTTCTTGTTTTCCTCCATATTACGGGGGGGGGGAGTCATTTGCCTAGGATGCCAAAAAGCTCTTGGGTCAGTCCTGTTCCTTATGGATAAAGAAATCCAACTTGTCTCTTCTATCCTGAAAGGGGGGAAAAGCATCTTACAAGAAACCTCTTAATATATAGAATTCATTGGATGAAAAATCCATCAGCTATATCCAGGACTATAAACATTTCAGTTTTAGTAACATAATTTTCAAAAATGCAGTTGTTCATCCAGCTATAGTTTTGTGCAACCAATGGTGTTTTTTGTTGAATCCTTGTAGCTATCAGGTTTTGATATTCTTTGGTCCCTGTGGCCTTGGCATTTGCTCAGCAGATTGGGTTGTCTGTAGGAGTGAAGATAAAGGGAGCAAAAAAGTACATTAAGTAACAGGCAGAGAATAGGATCCATAGCTACATATGACACAGAATACTGTAACTTACATTTGGAAATAAAAAAAATTGTATAGTGGTACTTTACTAAATACCGTAGCAGGTGGTGGTGAAAGTTGTATAGCTACATCGGGAAATGAGGGAGATCCATTCTTGGTAAATAAATGGCCCTCTAACATCACGATTCAAGAGAAGGGCAAATAAATATGTTAAAAAGTGTAATTACCAGTGAAATGTGACTTTCAGTGTGGAACAAATGTATCTGGAAGAATATAACAAACATTAGGTATTACAGCTATTTCCTTCCATCAGTGTATTAATCCACAAATAAAATGTAGTATGACATTTATTCCTCCTTGCATATAGTGTGCTGCAAATGTGTGTGGATATGCACATTCCCATCTGCCTAACAGTTGGTAAATGTTGGCTGATGAATGCATGAAGCTGCCTTCTGAGTCAGAACATTGGTCTCTCTTAAGGTGCACTTTCCACCTGGATTTTTACTGAGTGAACTGGCAAAATCCAGTTGGAAAGTGGATTGAAAGTGGATTATTTAGTGTGTGTGATCACCGCTCTAGTGTTGCAGCCTCAGTCTGGTATCTCAGTCTCATATCACAGGCAATGTTTATGAGTCCAGCCACAGTGTAAATATCCTCATTGTATCCGTGCATTTCATCCTGTTGCTTTTGCTTGCCAGGAAAAAACCAGTCACTCCCAGAGTAAGAAAGATCCCATATTTAATAATATAGTCACAAGGCTCCCAACAACCCATTTCACAGATGAGTGAAAGAGGACACTAGGTCCTACAATGTGTGAATGTGTGGAGATTTGATTGCTACAAAAGAAACCCTTCACACATCACAGAACTCTCATATCTGATACTTTGCATATGTTAGTCAGTTGCAGTTGCAGTTAGTTTAGCACTGATGGTGTGAACTCTTGCACAACAACAACATTAGCAACTGTTTTCTTCCCACTTACAGTTGTTTGGATCCAAATCACTATGCATATTGAAACACCATGTGTTATATCCTGGGAAAAAAAATGTAACCAGTTGCCTAAGCAAAAATTGTGTTGACATACCCTTACCCCTGTCAGCTTCACTGGAACTGATGAAATGTAAGCAGTTAATGAATACTTCTATGTGATCTAAGAGGCGGTCGTCACAAATAACAGAATATCTTAAATCCACACATCCTTCGCCTCATGGTTCTAAATGGCTATAAGCAAACTAATTGCTGATGCAGTTAGGTTATTATAACGAAAGACCAGTCAGTATTTTAATAAAATGCATTGGCAGGAACTTAATACACAATCTGAAACAGGTGGATCTTGACCCAGTTTTCTGGACTTTTGTTCCACACAACCCACATGGAAACTGTCTGTGGCCTTGGCCACACGGGCAGGAAAATGCGGGGGGGGGCATGGCTGTTTTCCCCGGAGCAAACTAATGCGCGACTGCGCGATCAGGCGTCGGGTTGAGGTCCCGTCGAGCTCCCGTGGTTAGGGGGGAGGTGCTGATCAAACGACGCGGCAAAGAAGCGGAGCGGCGCAGCAAATGGGGTTGTGTTTTTTTAAAAAACCTGAAATGTGCGCATGCTCCGTTGGGTGCTTGTGCGCATCCATGGAGACTTGGGGGAAAAAACCTTTTTGTGAGGGGACATGGGTGGGCGCCGGAACTACCACTGGAAACATGATCAGACACCCGCCCTTGCCCCTCCGAGGTACTAGTTTTTTACCCTGCATATTCGGCGAGAAGCCTCGGGTGTGCCACGGGAGCTCTACGCTTCCCAGATGTGGTGGTGAGATCGCGCCCGGAAAATCCGCCTATCATCCGTTTCTCTAGCGTGCTTTTGTGTACCTAGCAAGACTTCAACATCTGCACCTGTTGGCACATATTTGGGGCTGGCTAGAAATATATGGATGAATGCATCATAACAGGCAGCATAAAATCAAAGTCTTCAAATGAGAAAACGGATTTGCTCTGATATAGCAGCAGGATGAGGGACCCAAGAACCTCATTAGATTACACTGTAACATTGAATTGGCCTAAAGGGAGAACAAAGTGAAAGTGTCATTTTGCCCAGATCAGTTTGGGTGCCTCAGTGAATATCCAGATTTGCATGCAGGGTCTTTTTGAAGGTCATTGCATTTGTTCTTTTATTCATGTATCTATAGCTCTTGTAATTTAGCAGTACCTACCTTTTCATTTGGCCCATTTTGTGCCTGAGATAGGTCTGTCTGTCTGTTAGAGAATGAAGAAATACATTTAGAGTAGAATAAGATATGCAAATTATCCTACAGCTATTTTTTCATTTTATTTTATATGTAAATTTATACTCCATTTGTTTTTAGCCAACATAAAATAAAAAACTCCAATAGACACATATTTACCAAAAGTAGTTTACTTTCAACTAAAGATGCAGATTTCAATACTGAGTGAATATCTTAAATATTAGGATATTCATTAAACATTATAAACAAACAAACAAATTAATAATAAATTCTAGGGATTATTAAATACCCACCTGTTTGGATTGCATCCTGATTGCTATTGGCAAAAAAGGAGACATTAAAGTTATTTGGTGCTTAACCAAACAGACCCAGTGATCAAATCATGTCTGATTATCACAGTCTAAGAAGGCATGTCAACTGCTGAATAAATTTACATGAAATTCATGGTATCCCTAATCAGTATCATTTTAGGGAGCAAAAAAGAGACTTTGGCTGTAAAAATAGAAAAAACAACTGTCAACTTACTAACAGCTTCTTGCTGTTTGAAAATGTATTGTTATAGTCTTCAGATTAATACTGACCTGTTTTGCACAATATGCTTCCACTCTGATAACAAACAATAAACACGATCCTGCCAAGTCAAGCTCTTTAAATTCCCCATTCCAATGGTAGAGAGCCAATGCTCCCTCTAAGTTGTGGAGTCTTCTGAGCAAAAATTCTACTTTGTGAGCTACTGGCATTGAAGTTGTGAGAGAACAATTTGGCTACTGCATAAATTAGTTTGCTCTGGAGCCATCCTTCTTGAACTATGACAAAAATGTGTGAGCCAGAGGCTAAAAAACTGTGAACTAGCTCACACTAACTCAGCTTAGAGGGAACACAGATAGAGACTGAAGTAAGCAAGAAGTAGAATGGAAATGGGTAACTTTAGAAGGATTGTGCCCAATGTTTATCATTGTTTCAACTAGAGTAGTTATTTCCCATGCCACTATTTACATTAAAAAATCTGGCACAGGGTTGATCATGTAGCATTGTTGGTACTTTTCATCATGACCACATTATTTAGGGACAGGACAACAGGCCAAATCGGCTTGCTCACAACTTTAATGCCAGTAGCTCACAAAGTGGAATTTTTGCTCCACATCTTAGAGGGAGCATTGCAAAGTTACAGCTTATCTCCTGCCTACAGATATCAGTTCCCAGGCATAAAGTGAATGCTGTGGAAGGAGGACTCCATGGCATTGTACTCCATTGAAATCACTGTTCTCCCCAGATGTTGTGATCTCATGTATCTCAGTGGTCCAGGCATCCCAATGGGGTTGCTATTGCACTGTTTTGGGGTTGTGTTACAGCGCCATAGCGCTCTCAAAGGAACATTTAAAGGACTTCCGGCGGTGCGGCGCTGCGTCCGGGCGCGTTTCTCTGAGCTCTCGAGGACGCCTTTCTCCCGCGCGCTTTTTCAGAGCCCCCCTGAGGTTCGGGGGAGCCCTGCTCGTCTCTCCTGGAGGGAGAGCAAGTGCAGGAGGCTTGGCCGCCCCCCCCGTTTCCATGGCAAGGGCGGGGGCGAGTCCGGTTTGCCTCGAAGCAGAAGCGTCGGGCAGCGGAAAACATGGCTGCCATGTTTTTCCTTAGCAGCAGCCAGCCGTGTTTTTAAACCTTCTATGTTATCGGTGTACGGGTGTTTGGGTGCAGCACAATGGTGGGTCAGCTACAGATCCTTCTCCTTTAAGATTTATATGTTACAACCTGGACGAAATAAAAAGAAACGCTATTACCCATACCGATAAAGAGAAGCAGCCGGGAAATGTTCTGGGAATCGAGATTAGGACGTTTACTGGGGTAAAAGACAGCCTCTGTTGGATGTAATACCACCCCACCATGAACTTAGCACTGAGAGGGCTATGATCTTGTTTACTGGTGATGAATGAGCGGTATAAAGAGCCAGAACAAAATGGAGATGATTGACTTTCGTAGTGAGATAAAGGAGGCAATATTGAGCGAACTTAGGTCTGAACATTTTCGAGAAACTCTGAAAAACGAATTAAACAAGGCACTTAACTCTGTATGGGAGAACTTTTTCGAGACTGCTCTGGGCTCATTGGATAAAGAGGATAAAGAGGATACTAATGCAGAACAAACAACAGGGTTACAGGACAGGATGGAACTGCAGCGAGCAGAGCAGGAGGAGAGAGAGCAGCAGGTAATTTATTACCCACCTAAGGAAGCAATGGAAAGAGAAGAGGCGAAAATAGGAGGAGGAAATAAATTTGCTTGGGTAACTCTCCTGTGCAGAGACAAAAAGAAGAAAAGAAGGAGAAAGAAAGAGAAAAAAGACTTAAAGAAAGTTAAGGACGTTAGCAGTAAACAACCAGATTGGAACACAAGACAACAGCGACAGGATAAAGATAAAGAGTACAAACATCAACGGCACATGAGCGAATGCAAGAAAAATCAAATCAGGAAAGAACTAAAATATAATGATCTGACAATGTACAATAATGATCTGTTGGCTTATGTTGTAACTACATAGGGTTATTTTGAATATTAGGACCAGACAATCCTTTTTTGGAGTAGATATGTTTATCTGTTTTGATGATAAATACTGGAAGTAATATGAGATGTTGGATTTTGAAAAGAGAAGAGATGTATGGATTGGAGGTAAATGTTGCTTATTAATTTGAAATTTTGGGTGGACTGGTTGGTGATTAATTTAAGAAGTAATGTGGTGTAAGAAAGAAATTAATATAATATCAGAGTGAAGATCAAACATGAACTACGGATTGGTTATAGAATGTGGAATGTGGAATGTTAAGCGGCAAGAGTAAAATATAATAAGAGGGGAATACTTTATTAAAAGGTTCTAAATGATGATAAGAGCATATGACTATTTAATATGAGACCCCTAAAATTAGAGAGGGACGGCACAGAACAGGCTGGCTATACAAGTTTGTTAACGTGGGTCCCTGTGTATCAATTGTTTCTAGTAATTGCCTTTCTAAATTAATGGTGGGTTGGTTAGAAATAATAAATGGATATTTGTTAGCAATAGGAAAGTCTGGCAGAATGAAGGTTATGAATGAAATAACCCAGGTTGAAAGGCAAGAGGAAATATCATCTGATGTTTTTGAGACCTGATGAATCTGAGAACTGTACCTGAGAATGGAAACAATGTAGATACTATGTAATTAATTAATTAACTTGGTTAACAAAACATGGAAAGACACTAGACATAGGATGGGTGTATGTGGGTGGAGGTTGTTTTTGTGTATATATGTTATGTGATATTTATGTCTGTATTTGTTTTATTAGTGTGGAAACTTAATAAAAATATATATTTTTTAAAAAGAACATTTAAAAAAAGACTGAGTTTGCCCTTGCAGATGAAAAAGGGCGTGAAAACCTCATCACTGGAGGAAGCGCTATGGGGCATTTTACACAGCACCCCGTAGCGCTTCAGGAGCGGTAGAAGGAATTGAAGACCGCTTGGAAGCAGTTTGAGGTAAAAGTGACTCAGGAACTCTTCCTGAATGGGACAGAAGCGTTTCTGTCTGAAAGGGGAAATACATTCTGTCAGGGAACCGTTACTAAAATGGTTCTGTCTGAAATGAAAGACAGAAGCCGTTAGTGAACAGTTCCTGAAACGGAACATATCGGCTGTCTGAAATTCCCCTTAAACTGTGTAATCCACTTTGAGTGTCAGTGAGAAAGGTGGACCATAAATAATGTAAATAAATATCTGAAATTGTATGTGCAAATGAAGTTTTTACAATATACACATTAATAAAAATAAATAAATTGTGGAAACAAATTGTCTAAAGTTGCATAGTGGTTCTTTTGGGGTTTTTTTGTTGCTATCTGCTTTGAGAAAGGTTGATTTGAAAAATGGTTTCTAAATCATCAAATAAATAAAATAAAAAGATTTCA
>NW_015174292.1:80818-211959 GCF_001447785.1 Gekko japonicus
GAATATTCAGAACATCATGGAGAATATTGTAAAAGCTTTCTTTAAAACATTTCCATTCCCCCCAGATCATATAATGTCATGCAAGTTTGCTGCTTAATGATAATTCAGTTCTAGCTATGGGAATTACATTTTAGGCC
Source organism: Gekko japonicus (assembly GCF_001447785.1). Lineage (NCBI taxonomy): Eukaryota > Metazoa > Chordata > Lepidosauria > Squamata > Gekkonidae > Gekko > Gekko japonicus. The sequence continues at coordinate 80,956 of NW_015174292.1, forward strand.
ACAAGCCCCATAGATCTTTACAGCAAAGAAAAGACTTATCTTGATCCCTGCAATATCAGGAGTTTCAGCATATTCTACAGCTGACTGAGCAGAAACAAACACAGATGCAAACATGACAAGAGGACTGTAGTTGTTCTAATATATTTCAAGGCACAGAAACCGGAACTGTGTGAAGCGGGCCAATTTTGCTCCGCAGAGCTTTAAGTAAGCCTGTTCTTTGGTTTTGACCTACCCAGGCTTCAGCCTTTAAACCACTTACTCACACATAATCCCATTAAAGGCAAAGGAGTTAGTCCAGTGCAGATGGCTTGACGAGAAGGGACTCTTTCTTTCTATGTGGCTGGGTGCTATTCTGAAGTTAGAGATATATTCCTTCAATAAAGCTGTTATATCCCCCAAATAAGGAATTTTCTCTGAAATTAGAGGCATTCTTTCAAATTCACACATTCCTTCACTTTTGTTTCCTACTCTACCCCAAAGATACAGAATAGCTTAAACATTTGGTTCACACATATTTTCAGTGTTCCCTCTAAGCTGTGCATGTGAGTGGCTGCTCATTAACAGAGGAAGCCCTGCACAGCAGCAATCTGAAGTCATGCAGGGTCTTGCACTCCCCATTGCCCATTTTAAGATTACAGCAGTTATAGTCTGCTAAGGATAAGAACTGTTTTGCTCAGTAGGGGAAAAATTAGAGGGAACATTGATTTAGAGACCATTTTTGATTCCCTTATGCTTGAGCATGGTATATCTGGTCCTGTGCATTCACTAGGGGGAAATGGTTGTGACTGTTCCAGCTGACTCGCCTGTGTGGTCAACATCCATGCATTGATTATAACATATGCATAGGTACATAGTGCAACTGAAACCCATGTATATGCCATGCACATACACTATTCAATATGTGGATGCTGGGCATGTGAAAGGACAGAACCAACCAATGCAATCAACTTCCCTCCCTTTCTGTGCACAATTGTGTGTATAAATGATTCCTGGATTCTTTCAGAAGACAGCCAGCATGGTGTAGTAATTAGTGCCACACAAGGATCTGGGAGACCCAGGTTCGAATCCCCACTCTGCCATGGAAGCCTGCTGTGTGACCTCGGGCCAGTCATGTACTTTCAGCCTAACCCACCTCACAGGGTTGTGTGAGGACAGAGAATGGCAAGGAGAACAATGTAAGCTGCTTTGGGATCCCACTGGGGAGAGAAGTGGGATAGAAATGAAAGAAACAGTTCTCTCTGGGATTGTCAGATGGTGCTCACAGAAAGTGATCGTGTGTCCCTCTTTCATACTGTTCATGTGTCCCTCTTTCCATGATATATTTTGAGAGAAACCTGAAGCAAATATACTCAATAAATCCCATTTTATTCAAAGGAGCATACATTCAGGAAAGTGTTTTTAGGACCGCAGTGTTTAGTTAAGTTAACCTGTTTGAAAGTTAAGTCCCTTTCCAACAGGTTCTTTACACCCCTTTGGCTTCTGAAAGCAAGTGAATTCTTTTAAAAAAAGCTTCACACTTTTAAAGGGCGAAGCACAAGAACGACAACAACAACTCACCACCCCCTGGATCAAAACAGGTTTTGGAAAATCCAGACTAGGGATTCATTAAATGCAGAAGAACAATGTTTTATTGTGAAGCTGCGGGCATCTACTAGCTGGCCTCCCTATTGCTGCTGCTACTGTATGAGATCATTATGCCTTGGCGCTGGATCATTTTCTCTGGCTGCAGGAATTGAACTAATATATTGCACTGCCCACTTTAAATGCTGTAAATGTTTTAAATTGTGTCATTGTATTTTTTATACTGTTATTTATTAACTCTTGACTTATTTTAAGATTGTATTCTGTTGCTTGATGCAAGCCACTCTGAGCCCGCTTTTAGGAAGGGCGGGAGATAAATCAAAATAATAAACAAACAGTAAATAAATAAAGCTTTTTTAAAAAAAGTTTGTCTTCAGAAGTCAACATTGGGTAAAGAGCCCATATGAAAGGAAACTCACAGAAATGTAGCTGTAAAAAAGTGATCCGCTTCTCCGTGTGTGTGTATGTGTGTGCGTGTGTGTGTGTGTAACGTGCCATCAAGTCGCGGCCAATTTAGCAAGGGGCTTTCAAGGCAAGTGAGAAGCAGAGGTGGTTTGCCATGGCCTTCCTCTGTAGGGTCTTCCTTGGTGGTCTCTGTAATGTACTCCGCCATGACCACGTGCGCGACCGTTGGGCCATGCGGTCATGCAAAGTCCTGAAGCTTCGCTCCGATAGAACAATAGCCAAGCGGATCCTAGCCCTCACCTATCAGAGGGCCAGGTCCGCAGCTGAGAGCCTATGGGACTCTCGGCTATTGTATATAGCCTATAGGGAAGTAGGGGGTGTGTTTGGTGAAGGGTTTTGCTGTGCATATATACCGGCCTGCGAGCCGGCTTATTTCGTCTTGTTCCATCTGAATAAAAGTACTTTGCTGAAATCACTCAACGTTTCTCAGTACTTTCCAGTCTCCCTTCCAAGTACCGGTCTTGCTTAGCTTTGGGGATCTGACAAGATTGGGCTATACCATGCTGCCTTCCTTCCCCTGCTTCAGTTCTTACTTAACTGTTAATGTTTGTTCACATTAATCTAGAATATTAATTCAGAATGTAGTGCAATCAAAAGTTGATCCTGAATAACCTAAATCATTAATCCCTGTATGAAATTACCTCTGACATCGGGAAGCATTCAAAAACGTTCCGAAATCCTTGGTGTTTTGGATTGTTTCTTGCAGAAGAAGATGAAGACAAAGACAAAGAAGAAGAAGAAGAAGAGATTGGATCTATACCCTGCTCTTCACTACCCGAAGGAATCTCAGAGCAGTTTACAATCTCCTTTCTCTTCCCCTTCCCACAACAGACACCCTGTGAGCAATGCTCCCTCTAAGCTGTGGAGTCTTGTGAGCAAAAATTCTGCTTTGTGAGCTGTTGGCATTAAAGTTGTGAGTGAGTGATTTGGCTACTGCATAAATTAGTATGCTCTGGAGCGATCCTTCCTGAGCTAAGACAAAAATGTGTAAGCTGGAGGCTAAAAAAGTGTGAGCTAACTCAGCTTAGAGGGAACACTGCCTGTGAGGTAGGTGGGGCTGAGAGAGCTCTGGCAGTGGTTTGGAGGGTGGAGTCTATGGCTTTGTACCTGTCTGAGGTCCCACGCCTCCTGAAACCTCACCCTCTCCAGGCTCCATCCCGCACATCTCCAGGAATCTCCCACCTGGAGTTGGCAACCCTATCTCCTTCCCAGACAATCATCAACCTACCTTTATTTCCCCTTCACTCTTCAGCTTTTCACCCCCCCATACACCTGCAGCCTCTCCCGTGCTCTGAAGCCCTGACTGCTGTGTCACATTGGCTGTCATACAGGGGCCACCTCAACAGCATATAAGGATACAGAGCCCACCATTTTCTCTAGGGGAACTGATCTCTGCCATCTGGAAAGCAGTTGTAATTCTGAGTGATCTCCAGCCCTCACCTGGACATTGGACACATTTTACCTCAGAACAGCAAGCTGTTTAGAATGTTAGAGGCAAAAGCCAATCAAGTCGCATATGCAAACGACCTCTGTGTTCTGAGGCAAAGGCCAATGAGGCTGCATATGCAAATAACCTCTGTGTTCTGACTGGCTATGGGGGGGAGAGGAACAGCAAAATGTTTAGAATGTTGGAGGCAGGACTCAGGCAAAGCAGCCAGTGGATAGGGAGACCCTCTGAATGACAGATCAGAGAGCGAACTGATTTTGGAGCGTGTGGAATGTTCTAGAGAAGTGCCACCACCATTCGGCTTTTATATATAAGGGAGATATGTCAAAACATGCTCCCTTAGCTGCACTAGAATACAGGTAACAGCACAGGAAAGAGGAAAAATTCATCACTTTGCCTGCTCTAGGAATGGCCTGTGAACCAGAAACCCTATCTTCTATTGGCCTACAGTTTGATAAGGAGGTTTCCTTGGGTGATGAGTCCAATTCATGAGAATCTCATTCCAGTTGGATGGGGACGGGGATGGGGAACTACAGGGGGAAATATGTTTCTGTTGAAATGCATGGAAATGCCTACTGAAGTTACTAATGCAAACATGTGTCAGTATGTTAAAGAATCCATATAAAACTACGAACAAACATTACCTGAATCTGAACCCAATTTAAATTCTGGTACGTATCTTTAGTAGTGTTCTCAATAGCATGCTTTTACCAAATACAAGAGTAGACAAACACACACAAATACACACACCATGTATTTTGGTAGAAGAAGACTAGAATTAATATCAAAATCCTAATGTTTTTTCTTTTAGACATTTTCAATCAGAGATTTATTGAAGGCTGAGCTACATGGGAAGACAGAATGCTTAGTTGGTGTTGTTCTACCAGCATTAGATGGCATTAATCTTTTTTCTGGCAGATCATGTTAAGTGCCAGGAGGTGCTCCTGGACCAAGCCTTGTTGATGGATAAGCAAGTCACTGATATTGCTAGGAGCACTTTCTTTCAGTTACATCTGGCTTGTAAGCACACCCCTTATTTAGACTCTGCTAATTTCACATCAAAATAACAGTTGACAATGAAGAGATAGAATGTGTGGAAGAATTCACTTTCTTAGGATCACAGATTAACCAAAATGGCGAATGCAGTCCAGAAATAAAACGTTGAATCACGCTGGGTCACACAGCAATAATGAGTATGAATCGAATATGGAAGAGCAAGGACATCAGCCTAGCAACCAAATGCAGATTAGTCTGTGCTATTCTGTTCCCCATAGCAACCTATGGCTGTGAAAGTCCGACCATGAAGAAGCAAGACAGGAGGAAAACCAACTCATTTGAGCTGTGGTGCTGAAGAAGGCTCCTGCACATTCCTTGGACAGCAAAGGTGATAAACAAGCAAGTACTGGAGCACATAAACCAGACATGTCATTGGAAGGGAAAATCATAAAACTGCGACTGACTTCTTTTGGCCATGTCATGCGGAAGAACTCACTGGAAAAAAGCAATTATGCTTGGATTGGTTAGTGGCAAAAGGAAACCGGGCCACCAAAGAACACAGTGGCTAGACACCATAAAAGTCAACACCAGCCTGAGCATGGAATGACTCAAAGAAACAGTACAAGACTGTAAAACATGGAGAGAGTTAGCCCATAGAATTGCCACGAGTTGGACGTGACTGAATGGCTTACAACAACAATTTCACCATGATGTTCCGAGCTACTATAATGTTCAGGTTGAACTACTGTAATACGATCTATGTTGGGCTTCCTTTGAAGATGTCTTGGAAGCTTCAGTTGGTGCAAAATGAGGTGCTGAGACTCCTGTCTGAGGTCAGCCACTTGGATCATGTGACATCAATGATGTGTAAACTGCATTGTTTGCAAATCTGACTCTAGACCCTATTCAAAGTGCTGGTTATTATCTTTAAAGGCCTTTGCAGCATGGAGTCTTCATGCCTCTTGATTCCCATCTTCTACTGTACTTCCATGCAACCAGTTATGCTCCTCAGACAGCCTCTCTGGTGGTATGCTTTCACAGGATTGTCCATTTGGCAGCAGGTAGGTTACAAACATTCTCTGTGGTTGATCCATGCCTTTGGAATAGTCAACCAGAGTGAGTGCAATAGGCACCTTCATTTACTGCATTCAAAAATACATGTAAGCAGGGGTTGGTTGGGGCCAGAGCGCACAGGAGCAATGCTCTGGGACTGAGGAGTCTGGGGGCGGGCACATGACCAAGCCCCACCTTCTGCTCCCAGCAGCCCATCTAAGCGCCAGCTTGCCCATGCGCCCTGCAGCCGTGGGGTGTGCGGGCAAGCCATGGAAGGGGACAGGGTTTAAATTCCCTTCCCTTCCATCCAAGGCGCCAGCTTGCCTGCGCACCCTACAGCCGCAGGGTGCGCAGGCAAGCCTTGGAAGGGGAGGGGGTTTAAACCCCTTCCCCTTCCATCCCAGGTGCCGGATTGCCCGTGCGCCCTGCAGCTGTGGGGCACGTGGGCAAGCCATGGAAGGGGACAGGGTTTAAATCCCCTTCCGTTCCATCCAAGGCGCCAGCTTGCCTGCGCGCCCTGCACCCGTGGGGCGCACGGGCAAGCCTTGGAAGGGGACGGAGTTTAAATCCCCTCCCCTTCCATCCAAGGAGCCAGCTTGCCTGCGCGCCCTGCAGCTGTGGGGCACGCAGGCAAGCCATGGAAGGGGATGGGGTTTAAACTGCCTTCCCTTCCATCTGATGCCAGGGTGTGTGGCATATGCAAATAAGTTATGCTAATGAGTTATGCTAATGAGTTATGCTAATGAGTTCCTGCATATCTTTTTCTATGAAATGACCCCTGCATGTAAGAGATTTGGGCTGAGTTGTCACCAATATGTGGATGACATTCATCTCTATTTCACCCTTCTAGCAGATCCTGGGGAGGCTGTGGAAACCACGAACAGGTGCCTGGAGGCAGTTTTGGGGTGGATGAGGGCTAACAAGCTGAACTTAATCCTGACAAAACAGGTGCTATTGGTGTGGGGAAGGTCTGACCCAGGAACTGGTATGTCTCTTGTTCTGGTTGGGGCTGCACTATCTCTAAAGGAGCAAGTTCGTATCTTGGGGTTGCTGCTGGACTCGGGCTTTCTGCTGGATAAACAATTTTACCACTGCTGGGTGGGAAAGATCTTGTCACTGTGGTGCATGCCTTGGTAACATCTAGATTAGTTTACTACAACGCACTCTTGGCAGGGCTACCCTTGAAGACTATCCAGAGGCTACTGTTGCTGCAAAATGCAGCAGCCCAAATGCCGTCTGGAGTGGGTCATAGGGACCATATCAGTTCCATCTGCACTTTAAAGCCAGTAGCTCAGAAAGTAGAATTGTTGCTCACAAGAATCCACAGCTTAGAGGGAGCATTGTTCCTCACATAAACCCAGCCTGGAATACTGTGATTGCCTAGCAACAGCCACTGTGGGGATCTGTTGATTAAAGCTACAGACACTCCTTTTATCATTTTGGCTTTTTAAAAACCCACAATGTTGTTGTTGGTTTTTTTAAAAAAAAGAAAGGATTTCACCTTTTTCTGCAAACCTGGGGCCCTTTTCAGGTTTGTAGAAAGATCTGTCTTGCTCGTTCACAGCTCCTGTCACTGGATTTCAGTATTCAAAGATTGGCCAACTTCACTATTAGAATATAAGAATATGATCAGTTTGGTATGTTTTCCAAAGCAAGTACTTTTAAAGCAAGAAAATTCTTTGAAAGCCAAGCTGTCCTTTGCTTTGGTTTGAATAGTAAAATATCTGTCACTCAACTATTGACCAGTGAAACTGAGGTGGTTTCTATACCTGTTGTGTGGAAATAAATACAACAGGCTCTATAAAGAGGCTCTGGGCAAGTGCCCTGGCCTTGGGCACTCAGCGCCAATTTGCTGTAGTGACCTCAGCAGGGTATAATGACACAGAGTCCATCATTTTCTCCAGGGGAACCAATCTCTGGCACCTGAAGACAGTTGTAATTCTGAGTGATCTCCACCCCTCACACGGACATTGGCAACAATGGTTCCCCAGGAGGAAAAGTACAGTCTTTCTCTGCAGTGGGGACCAAAGCAGCTTACATCATTCTCAGCTCCCCCTTTTGATCTGCACAACAACCCTGTGAGGTAGGTTAGGCTGAAAGTCTATGACTGGTCCAAAATCACCCACTCAGCTTCCACGGCAGGAACCTGGGTCTGGCAGACCTTGCTCTGAAGTGCTACCTGCTACATCACACTGGCTGTGGTATCATCTGGTATCACATATGAACTCCAGACAACAGATCTCTCTCCCCCTGGAGAAAATAACTGCTTTGGAGGGTGGCTTCTATGACATTCTGTTCAGCGGAGTCCTCTCCCCTCCCTAAACTCTGGTTTCTGTAGACTCCACCACAAAATCTCCAGGAATTTACCAACCTGGAGCAGGCAACCCTAGTCAGGACTGGCCCAATGAGTTTTCCCCCAAAGGCCAAACTAAGCCTGGAAAAGGCCTCCTCCCGCTGCCCTTTACTGACAGAACCAAGCTTGTTTGCCTAGCAACAGACACTGAAGGGAAAGTAGAATTGCCAGCTCTGAGCAGGGAAATACCTGGAGATTTGGAGGGTGGATCCTTTGGAGGGCAGCGTTTGGGTAGGGGAAGGACCCAGCAGGGTTTAATGCCATGAAGTCTACCCTCCAAAGCAGCCGTTTTCTCCAGGGGAACTGATCTCTATCATCTGGAGATCAATTGTGGGAGAGCTCCAGGTCCCACCTGGAGATTGGCAGCCAGGGGAAAGTCAGTCACACAGCAGGAGGTTGAAGAGAATGGTTTGATGGCCGCTGGCCCACCTCAGTAGCCAGCAAGCCAGGAGAGAGAGCCATTTTGGCAGTTTATTCTGTCAGGCAAGTGGCCAAGCTGGCAGTGGGTGGGGAAGAGGCGCGGACCCTGCCCCCAGCCAATGGTATGTGAGTACTCTTGAATGGCGGTTGATGGTGTTAAGTCGTGCGCTTAACAAAGAGTCGGAGAGTGATTCAGCAAGAATTGCGGTTTATTCTTCAGCTTAGTTGCGATCGCCAGCCAGAACCATCATTCGAACCACACATACACTGGCTGCTCTATATTTAAACATTCCCGGCTAGTGTAGCCACACCCCCTGTACAAATAACAACCTATGAGGTTGAAGATATAATGCCCAATCACAAGCGGTCCCGCTTTACAGCGTGATTGGTAGACACTCTCTGGGCTAGGACTCCTATTGGTTACATTAGGATCCTAGCCCAGGCTGAAGCTTAACATAGAGTTTCAATGAGACGATTCGCATGTTAGTATTTACATTCAAGTCAATACATAACAAATCCCTCCCCCCTAAGCAAAAACATTATGAACAATCGTAATCGCTTAAGTAGGTGGGCACTCTGCGCACTCTCTGAGACCTGCGTGGCTGTACAGGTTCAGCGCACCTTAGAATTGGAGGCACTCGGCTTGACTCACTCTCGAGTGGGTCAGGAACGCTACCATCCCTTGCAGTGGGTCCAAGAGTAGGGGTCTGCCCTCCCTCAGGGACAGTACTGGGCTCGGCAGGCTCGGCAGTACTCACCTCCGGCAGAGGTATGGGATGGTTGTCTGGGTCCGGTAGCTCGGTTGGCTGCGAGGTGGGGCGGCCAGTCGCCCACCGCTGCCTCAACTGGTCAGTGTGTCGCCTCCACTTGCGACCGTCTGCAAGCTGGACAACATACATTCGGGAACCCACTACCTCGGTAACTGTGGCTGGAAGCCACGAATGTCCCCCTGCATAGTTCTTTGCAAAGACCGTGTCCCCACATTCGTATGTGCGGACCTTAGTGGAAACACTCTGTTGCTGGGGCCTCAGATCGTTTAAGTCTGGATGTAAGCGATCCAGCAAAGACGCTAGGCGTCGCCCCATCAACAACTCGGCCGGGCTGCGGCCTGTAGCCGAACACGGAGTTACGTGCTGGCGCAGAAGAAACGACGCCAGTTTCACTCCCCAGTCCCCGGATGTCAGCTTTGCAAGCGCATCTTTGGTCGTGCGGACCATTCTTTCTGCCTGGCCGTTAGAGGCAGGGTGGAACGGGGCAGAAGTCATTTGCCTTATACCATTGTTAGACAGGAACTGTACAAATTCGGCAGAAACAAATTGAGCGCCGTTATCACTCACTAAAACATCAGGCAACCCATGTGTGGCAAAAAGACGGCACAAAACATTCATTACAGCAGTTGAAGTGGTGGTAGACATTGGCGCCACTTCCAACCATTTTGAAAATGAGTCCACAACAATTAAGAACATTTGCCCTTGTCCCGGGCCCGCCAGGTCGATGTGTAGCCTTGACCAAGGCTTTCCCGCCGATTCCCACTTTTGCGGATAGGCGGTTGGTGGGTCGGCCCTCGCCTGCTGGCATGGCGTGCACCCCCGAACCCACTCCTCAATGTCAGCGTCCAACCCGGGCCACCACACATATCCCCGGGCCAGAGCTTTCATATGTACCATACCGGGATGGCCCTCATGAAGTGATTTCAGCACTTTTTCGCGCCAGCGATGAGGCACAACCACCCGGTTTCCCCACAGTAGACAGCCCTTGGATACGGACATCTCGTTTTCCCGCATTTTATACGGTTTGAATTCCGGCTCTAAGGTCCCTGTCGGCCACCCCCTCCACACCCAGTTTAGAACACGACTGAGCACAGAGTCTCATGCTGTCGCAGCAGCAATGTCCTTCACTGACACGGGTGCCTCCGGCAGTTCCTCAATAGCCAGAACTGAGCAAGTAGGAGCAGGGTCCAAGTCCTGGCCGGGCAGAGGGCAGCGGCTGAGCGCATCAGCGTGTCCAATTGCCTTACCCGGCCGGTGTTCCAAGTCGAACTCATATGCTGAGAGGAACAATGCCCACCGCAACATGCGAGCGGACATAACATCAGGGAGTTGCCGGTCCTGGGCAAAGATCCCTAGCAAGGGCTTGTGGTCCGTTACCAAAATGAAACGCCTTCCAAACAGAAAGTCATTAAACTTTTTAACAGCAGAAACAAGCGCCAAAGCCTCTTTATCAATCTGCGCGTAGTTTTTCTCTGCTGCTGTTAACGACCTGGAATAGAACGCCACGGGGGCCTCCCGCCCGTCCGGCATGACATGGCTCAGCACCGCCCCCACCCCATATGGTGACGCATCAGCAGCCAACACCAGTAGCTTGTTCTCATCATAATGAGTCAGCACAGCATCTGATGACAGTAATTCTTTCACCCCCTTAAACGCTCGCTCATGCTCGGGGCCCCACTTCCACTTGGAGTCCTTGTGCAGGAGGTTATGCAATGGGGCAGCCACTGACGCCTTATGGGGCAAAAAGGCGTGGTAAAAATTAAGGAGTCCTAAGAAGGACTGGAGCTCCTTTTTCCCCTGTGGCCGTGGTGCATGTTGTATTGCGGATACCTTATCGTTTGTGGGGTGGACCCCGAACTCATCCACCCGGAATCCCAAGAATTCAACACTATGGACCCCCACCAGGCATTTGGACTTTTTTACCTTAAGCCCCGCATCGGAAAAACGCTTGAGCACCTCCCTAACTCGGTGCAACAATTCATCTTCGGATTTGCCCGCTATTAGCACATCATCAAAATACGGCACCGTGCCAGGCACCCCCCTCAGTAACCCCTCCATGAGACTTTGGAAAATCCCCGGTGCGACATTCACTCCGAATTGGAGTCGGTTCACTCTGAACGCCCCTCTGTGCGTTACTATAGTTTGAGCTTCAGCCGCCTCCTTTGTTACTGGGAGTTGTTGATATGCCTGGGCTAGGTCGAGTTTGGCGAATATCTTGCCCCCTCCCAGTGACGCCAAAACGTGGCTGATGACCGGGACAGGGTACGAATGCTGCTGCAAGGCTTTGTTAATGGTGCACTTGTAATCAGCGCATATCCGAATTGACCCGTCAGGTTTAATAGGAGTTACTATGGGAGTTTCCCATTTGCCAAAAGGCACTGGTTCCAATACCCCTTGCTCAACCAACTTATCGAGTTCGGCCTCGATTTTTGCCTTGAACGGAATGGGCACCTTCCTGTATTTAAGGCGGATAGGCCTAACACCAGGATCCAAGTCAAAAGACACTGGGGGACCGTTATACCTTCCCAAACCACCCCCAAACACTTCAGGAAATTCAGAATATAATACAGCCCATTTATTTTCCACAACAGTATTAACTCCCACAACAGCAATACCCAGAGGGTCAAACCAGTCCAACCCGAGCAGGTTGGTTCGGTTCCCCTCAGCTATTAAACATGACAACACAGCACTTTTTCCCTTGAACTCCACTGTGAACGAATCCCTCCCTGCCAGAGGAATTCGATTTCCCTGGAAATCGGACAAGCGGGTGTCCGCAGCTTGCAACCTCCGCCGACTCCGCGTTGGAAACAGCTTGTGCCACGTCTGCGTCGACAAAACGGTTACCGCCGACCCGGAATCCACCTCCATCTCGCACGGCGCGCCGTCGAGGCAGAGAGTGACGTGGATCTTCTGTCTGCTGTTTGTGCTGAAAATGGTGGCTTCCGATGACAGGCTTCCTGTCATCTGTCGGCTGTCGTCTTTCGGTGCGGCTCGGGGACGTTGGTGCCGTCGGGGCGATGATGCGGGTGACGACTTGTTCGCTGCTCTGCACACCCGGGCAACATGCCCCCGCTTCCCGCATGACCGGCAGTCGAGGTCTCTTGCCCAGCAACGCTCGCGCCGATGTTTCCCGCCACAGCCGACGCATGCTGAGCCCTCGGAAGGTTTCTGTTGGGTCCGCTTGGACGCTCCCGCCTTTACCACGCAGACGTCGTCATCAGAGTCGCTGCTTGCGTCGCTAGCCCTCTGCTGGTGGACGCGTTGATCAGCCGTTGCGACCCGTTGTCTCACCTCCCTGGTTGATCTGTCAGCAGCTTCCGCGGCGACAGCCTCGGCATAGGCGATGGCCCACGTTAAGGTAGTTCTTGCGAACAGGCGTTGCTGCAGTCTCTCGTCTCTCAGACCACAGACGAGGCGATCTCGGAGGGCCTCCTCCACATTCGTGAAGTTGCAAGGCCGCGCTGCCTTGCGAAGAGCTGCAACGTACTCAGCTATGGACTCGTTCGCATTCTGACCCCGCTTGTAAAAAGCGTGCCTGCAGGCGATTTCCGACGGCTGTGGAGAAAAATGTGATTTCAGCTTGTCTGTCACATTTTTAAAGGATACGGATTTGAGGTCATCTGGTGCCACCAGTGACCGGGCGATGTCAAAAACGCTCTTTCCACACGAGCTGAGTAGAGTCGCCCTCTTCTTCTCCTCCGTCGTGATGTCATTCGCCTCCAGATGGAACTCAAACCTTGTGAGGTAGGAGTCCCAGTCTTCAGTAGTTGGGTCGAAGCATTCGAACTTCTGGCTGCTCGCGGCCATCGTTATGCGCACAGGCGGAGCCACCAGAGCGGGTGGAACCTGTGGCTGGCCGGCCTCGGCGATCTCCTCGTTGTCCGACATGGGGTCCGGTCTAGCGGGGCTGCCTACCCGCACTAGCATCCCATCCTCGTCGCCAATTGTTAAGTCGTGCGCTTAACAAAGAGTCGGAGAGTGATTCAGCAAGAATTGCGGTTTATTCTTCAGCTTAGTTGCGATCGCCAGCCAGAACCATCATTCGAACCACACATACACTGGCTGCTCTATATTTAAACATTCCCGGCTAGTGTAGCCACACCCCCTGTACAAATAACAACCTATGAGGTTGAAGATATAATGCCCAATCACAAGCGGTCCCGCTTTACAGCGTGATTGGTAGACACTCCCTGGGCTAGGACTCCTATTGGTTACATTAGGATCCTAGCCCAGGCTGAAGCTTAACATAGAGTTTCAATGAGACGATTCGCATGTCAGTATTTACATTCAAGTCAATACATAACAAATCCCTCCCCCCTAAGCAAAAACATTATGAACAGCACAACCAATGGGAGAGCTGGAAAGTGCCAGCGCATTAGGGCTTTTATATGTATAAGATAATCCAATTTATTAGGAAATCAATGCCATTTATAGATCTGAAATTTTTATATATCACTTCCCTCATTAAAAAGTTGCAATAATTTAAGTACATTTCATTACCTGTATTAAGTGGTCACTGACTCCTGACTACCTCAGAAAGACAAGAGCGCTAGTTGTGTCAGCATTGCTCAAAGTACTTCTTTATGTTTGATTTCATGGGGTGATTCTCACAATTTGTAAACAATTGCAGGTTCATGTGTCAGAGGATGTTTTCACAAGAGCCCTAGCTTAATTTTAATTATCATCGTTGACCTTTATTGGCATAGCATGGTGTTACAAAAAAATAAAAACAAGATAAAACTGAGGGCTTTATACCACAGTAATAGAGGTAAAAAAGGTCAGAAACAAACAGTTCAGAATGTCATATCCCAATATAAAACTATACATTAAAAACTAAATGTTAAAAACTCTTGCCCTTAGCTTCCATACAAGTGACAGGAACTCAGCTACAGATGCAGTGATTTCAGGGGATTTATCAGAAAGCAAGAAGTTAATTATCAAGAATCCTTACAGAAGCCAAAAGAGGGTGAATCAAGTGATGACGTAAGAAAGAGTATTGGGGGCAAGGATATGTTGCACAGAATCGGGTTCATTATAGAAGCAGGTGCAAAGTCTGTCCTTATAAGGTGTGCCCTATTATCTACCTGCCAAAACAGCCAAAGGAAATAAATTGAACCTAGCCAGCATAAAGGTTCTGTGATGAAGAGGGATTATCAAATTAGAAAAATACTCAGCCATTGAATCTTGTATAAGGGGGAGGCCAAGGGAACGGGGGGAGCACACTCCGTAGCTAATTTTAATTAATACTGGTGTACTTAGGAAATATCTCTTTATTTAATCAGTGCTTAATTTGTAAAATGAGAGGTGGCAGGGTACATATACTAGCAATGGAAAGGCAAGACACACATATTGTAAGCAATCAATCATTTAGTACTATGGGAGATTCAAGATACCAGGGCCAGACTAGACGTGGGATGATGGTCAATTGATTGGCCAAACATTGTCCACTGACTGTATAGTAACTTACCACAGTTTAATATTGTTAAAGCATTTTATGCTATACTGGTATATAAATGATGGTTAGCTTTTTAATGCATCACGGGGGGGGGGTCACCTGTGAGAAATGGCAGGACTGAAGACCTTTTTCTCTTTTGTGCTACAGGAGTAGGGAGTCCCATTCAGACTCCCTTAAGAATAGGCAGCCCCCCCCAAACTCAATTTCTCCAGAGTCCCTAGAGCCCTTCTTTTCTAAATAAGCCATATAGACTAGCTTCTTTTACTGGCTGTTTTCTGTAACTGCAAACAGATGTCTAGAGGATGCTTGGAAGCTGTGTAAAACCACACCAATTGAAGCATTCTCAGAGTTAGAATCATAGAGATGGAAGGGATCTCCAGGGTCATCTAGTCCAACCGTCTGCACAATGCAGGAAAATCACAAATACCTTCCCTCACACCCCCAGTAACTGCTGTTCCATGCCCAGAAGATGACAAACAACAACAACAATAACAACAACAAAAAACAACAACTCCAGGATCTCCAGCCAAACTGGCCTGGAGAGAAATTGCTTGCTGACCCCACAGTGGCAACCAGCATTTCCTTGGGTGTGTAAGAAAGGTTAGGAATTATCAAATCTCTTAGTAACAACAAAACACCAGGCCCTGATGGTTTTTCAGCTGAATTTTATAAAAAATACTTGCTCCTATTAGTGGAACCCCTTGCAGTCACATGTAATTATATCCTGCAACATGGTGTTTTGCCACCATCTTGGTCCTTAGCTGTTATAATAGTGGTGCCAAAAAAAGACAAAGATGTAACCTCTCCTGAGTCCTATAGATCCATATCACTTATCAACCAAGATGCCAAGATCTTTTCAGCAGTCATGGCTTGGAGACTAAACCAATTTATTGACCAATATGTACATATAGACCAATCTGGATTCATCCCAGGAAGAGATTTGACAGATAATATCCGAAAAACACTTAATATAATTAATTACTGCTCAATCAAAAATACTGAATTGATTCTGCTATCACTAGATATTGAGAAGGCATTTGACAGTTTGGAAATAGATTACTTGAAGTCCCTTCTAACGTTTATGGGTTTTGGAGAGCGATTTCTCAGAGCAATCTACGCCATATATTCGACACCCGTGGCACAGGTAAAGGTGAATAGTACATTATCTGAAATATTCAATCTAACTAGAGGCACAAGGCAGGGTTGCCCTTTGTCTCCTATTCTATTTGCCATATCCATTGAACCACTAGCAGCTGCAATCAGGGCTAATAATCAGATTAAAGGAATATGTATTGGAGACAAAGAATTCAAAACTAGTATGTTTGCAGACGATTTATTAGTATATATGACAAAACCAGAGAGGTCACTTCCACTGTTGCAAAAAAATGTTACATGATTTTGGTACAATTTCAGGACTAAAGACAAATTACTCAAAAACAGAACTCTGTCCAATAAATCTGCTATGAGTAGCTATATAAGACACAATTTTACTTACAAATGGATCACACAAAGCTGCCGTTATCTAGGGGTGTACATTCCATTAGATCTGAAAGATCTTATGAAGCATAATCATATCAAAATCTATCATGATGTAAAAGTGCAATTGAAAGGCTGAAACAGGCTTGAACTCTCATGGCTAGATAGACTAGATTTAACTAGATCATTTATATTTCCAAATTTCTCTTTCGCTTTAGAGCATTACCAATCTCAATACCTTTCAAGAACCTAAAACTATGGCAAAAATCCTCGAATGAATTCTTATGGAATTATAAGCATCCACGCATCAATTTTAATGTTTTATGTTGCCTGCACAAATCTGGAGGTCTTGGTTTCCCAGATCTGAAGATTTATTATGAGGCCACCAGGATAGTCAATATTAGAATGATGCTGCAAGAGGATAATCTACTGGAATGGGCCCAAATAGAGCAATTGTACACATATCTTAAATCACTTTCAGATGCTATTTGGAACATGCCACATTATAGACATCCTTTTACTGGTGGTAATCCATATTTGCAAGACTCTTTGTCAATTTGGGATAAAAATAGACATAAATTAGCACCAAACATTTCCTCAGTATCATCATCATTAAATAAATAAAAAAATGGTTTCAGCCAGGGGAAGACACTAACTATGTGAAAATTTGGAAATCTGCAAAGATAACTCGAATAATCGATTCATCCTGCAATAGACATATACTACAGGAAAAGGACCTTGAATCATGACTAAATAAAAACTTAATGTGGTTCCAGTATTTACAACTAAACAGCATGTTCACACATGTAGCAAATAAGAGCTCTACTTTAAGGCAATTAACTGAGTTTGAAAAGTTAATAAAAGAATATGGTAAAACACGTAAAGGGCTAATCTCGAAAATCTATCAAATATTATTAAATTTAGATAATTCAAAAAAGCTAATGTATAAAAATACATGGCAATGTGATTGCTCCACAGTTATTACTGATATGCAATGGGATGCTATATGGACTTCATCCTTTACAGCTAGTGCTTCCAGATTAACAACATTCAGACTAATCACCCATTGGAATTTAACCCCCATACAATTACATCATATAAATCCCTCTAAAAATCCAAAATGCTGGAAATTGTGTGGTGAGAAGGGGACATACCATCATTGTTGGTGGTCATGTTATTATATTGCTAAATTTTGGCAAAAGCTATTGAAATTGATTCTATTAATAACAGGATATTCACTCCCTTTATGACCTGAGCTAATATTGCTTAATTTGGGCGAGTGGGCAGCAATGTGGCAGATGAACTTCAGCGTTGGTAAGTGTGAGGTGATGCACACGGGAAAAAAAGTTCCAAGTTCAAGTAAAGGCTAATGGGGTCTGAATTTGCTGATGCTGAGGGGGGAAAAGATCTTGGGGTTGTAGTAGATAGCTCAAAGAAAGTGTTGACCCATTGTGCTGCAGCAGTGAAACAAGCAAACTCTTTGTTGGCCATTATTAGGAAAGGGATTGAAAAGAAAACAGTTAATATTAATACCTCTTCTTGGATCTATGGTGCAGCCTCACTGCACTAGCAGGGGTATTTGGGGGGAGTTCCGGGATGTTGCTGATGTGATGATGTCACCAGGAAGTGACATTGTCATGTTGGCAATGTTGTACGGTGACACTCTGGTTTAATGGCAAAACTGTATGGTTTTAGGCCAACTTTACCATAAAATTTTGCCTTCAAACCAGAGCATTGCACGGGAAGTCCCCAGTGTGATGACATCCCTTCCGAGTGACATCATCACATTGGGGATGTCGTGCCTGGATGTGGCTGTTTGGGGGTGGGGTTTGGCAACCCTATTTTTTAAACTTTATTTTAAAAGGCAAATAAATTACAGAAATAAGTAATCCCAAAAACTCTTCAGACAGCAAACTAAATTCCTGAAGCAAGGTCAAACAAGAAAAAAGAACACATAAAACGTATTAAAAGAGCAACCTAACACAGTATAAATATAACTTATATAATACCAACAGTATAACCAACTTTATAACCTGGATATAATTGAAATTCAAAATTTACAGCATAAGCCACAATTTATATTCATTATTTCTAGGCAAAAATTTATTTACACTCAAATAGTCCACTACAGGAGACCAAACTTCCTTAAATGACTTCTTATCTGAAGAATAGAGAGACGCAACAAAAAATGGATTATGAAAAATTTTAGCCATTAGATAGATTTCCCATATTTTATTGTGCCATTTTTCTAGAATCTTTCCAACCTGATGCAATAACTAAATGGCCAGCAGCTATCAATTTAGAAATAAGCAATTTAATATGCTTTGGTAGAATTATGTATCTCCATATGTCAAATAAACAGAATTGTATTGATTGTGAAGGCTTAAATTTAGTTATTGTGTATATAGCTTCTAGCACCTGAGTCCAAAATACCTTTATACAAAGATGTATTGGAGATCCTATCTGTCCACAGTGTTTCCAGCACAAAGGACTTAGGCCAGATTTAATTGTAGCTAGTTTAGAAGGACAAAGATACCAATCCGCTATTAATTTGTGATATTGCATACAAATAGAATGTATTGGAGATTTATATGAAGGGGAGTTCCAAATATCATTCCAGTCATCATTAGACAAGGTATTAGGAATCTCTTTAGCCCACATTTGTATATATGAAGGGGTTTTTGAAAATTGAGAATTCAATATCATTTTACATATTCTCGAGAGCAGTCCCTTAGCAGTCTGTAAGGGATTTTGTAGCAGATCTTCAAATTCTGTAAGTTGCCTTTGGTTGTTTAGAATACAATGTCATTATCTCTCTTAATTGAAAAAAATGAAACTATGGTGATTGTTGTTTTCTTTTTTGGTCTGTTTCTTGTTTTGTCAATAACTTGCCCTGGCTGAACCAGGAGTTATAAGAATCCAGTCCCAATTCTAACTAGTTATTAAAATTAAGGAGGTAGTTACCTGGAGGAAACCAACTATAATTTAAAACACTTGCTATAGATGAAGGAGAAGGAGCCAATTTCTTCTTTAATTTATCTCAAATTGTAAGGGTGTTGACTAAGATACTATAGAAGGTGCTTACCCAGCTCCACTTCCACTTAGGGGAACTATTTGGTCTTCCCCCAACAAAAGATCACTTTCTTTAGTGGTTTGGCAACCCTATTTGGAATACTGTGTGCAGTTCTGGTCACTGTATCTCAAAAAGGACATTGCAGAGTTGGAAGGCAACAAAGATGTTTAGGGAGCTGGAGCAACTTCCCTATGAGGAAAGGATGAAAAGTCTGGGACTTTTCAGTTTAGAAAAGAGACGTCTAAGGCAGAACATGATAGAGGTTTATAAAATTATGCGTGCGGTGGAGAGAGTGGACAAAGAGAAATACTAGAACTGAAGGGCGTTCAATGAAGCTGATGGGCAGTAGATTCAGGATGGATAAAAGGAAATACTTCTTTACACAGAAAGTGATTAAAATGTGGAATTCACTGCCATAGTGATGCCTCAGACATCGAAGGCTTTAATAGGAGATTAGACAGATTCATGAAGGATAGCCCTGTCAATGGCTACTAGCCATAGGGACTAAAGGGACCTTCCACTCCACGTTCAGAGGCAGTAGACCTCTGAATATCAGTGCCAGGAGGCACCATCAGGGGAATGTGTCAGAACTGGTTGGCCACTGTGTGAAACAGGATGCTAGACTACATGGACCACTGGTCTGATCCAGCAGGGCTCTTTTTATATTCTTATGTGATCTGGAACTTGTTCTTTAAAGTTTCTAAAAGGAATTTGCCTCCTTTGTCTTCTGGAAAATATTCATTTTTGTTATTAGCACTGTTCTTTCTCTTTGTTGCTTCTATTGACGCAGGATGGAAGCAAACAGCTCAGCCAAAGAGATATATTGCCAGTGATTTTCAATTAACAGAGCAACTGGCTAAGCCTACCCAACAAAGGTCTATTTCTGGCTTGAATTATAATCCCTGAAATGAAATCCTCCCTGCAAATTCTCAACTAATCCAGCCTTGAACCCCACCTTCACTGTAGAATTTCTTAGAAATGTATGCTGTTTGTTGCTGGGTAACCATCCTAAGAAGCTGTCACTCATCCTTAGCATCAATCACCTCTTGCCTAAGGACATAGGGCAAAAGAAGCAAGCACCCACTTGCTTAACCGGGAAACTTTTATTTGCAGAACCAGGACAACTCTCTCTGTGACTCTGATGCATGAATTACTTAACCTGGAACACTTGGATTTAAAATTGATGTAATCCAATTGACCAACTTGTTTATGGTTTGAGGTTGCAGGATTTAGGCCTTCTGAACCAAGCTACAGTAGTATAATCGCGTGTAAGAGGAGCAAAGGTTAGGTTAGCTCCAAGGAAGGATTGTTTTGATTCTTTAAGTTCTGAACAGGCAAGCATACCTGCAGGGAGTGGCCAGATACTTGTGTATTATTAGAAAGCTGCTACAGCTCTGTTTTAGCAAGTGCCTTCCTTCCTTTTGGACTCTCTGGCTCATGGAAAACCTCTGTGTCTTCTTAAGGATCAACAAAATGATTCTGTGCATTGCTCCCATTTACTGCTGCTATAAAATCACTTTGTGAAAGGTACTTTATTTATTATTTATTTATTAATTCAATATGCACCCCGCCCTCCCCATGAACAGGCTCAGGGCGGCTTACACAGTTGGTACAAAATTACCAATAAAACCACAGACAATCAGTTAAAACAATTCAAAACAAATAACATCATAAGATCATAAGGTGCTAGTGCTCATTCAGCTACTTAAGATGGTGCTCTAAAAATGTTTATAAACAGACAATTTCCAGCTCAATGGTCTTCCCAAGTCACTCGATGGCATGAGGCAGATGTTAAGGCAGAGGGCCAGGCTTGCTGGTGGTAATAGTGAGGGCGGCTCCTTAGTTGAAAGCCTGGTGGAAGAGCTCCATCTTGCAGGCCCTGCGGAACTTTATGATCTTTAAATAAAATGCTAATCTTATATTCTAATAGTGAAGTCTTTGGATACTTAAATATGGTGACTGGAGCTGTGAATGGGCAAGACAGAACTATCTACAAACCTGAAAAATGCACCAGGTTTGCAGAAAAACATAAAATCTAAAAACAACACAGGGGGCTTGAAAAATCTGAAAATGATAAAAGGAGTGCCTGTAGCTTTAAGCAACAGATTTTCTTCAGAGGCTGCTGCTAGGCAACCACAGTACTCCAGGCTGGGTTCTTTCAGTAAAAGATGGAGGAGAGGGGAGGCAGGGCCCTTTCTAGGCCTATTTTAGCTTTTGAAGGAGGACTCATTAGGGCCAGGCCTGACTAGGGCTGCCAGCTCCAGGTTGGGAAGTTGCTGAAGATTTTGTAGTGGAGTCTGAGGAGTGCAGGGTTTGGTGAGGGGAGAGGCCTCAGCCAGATATAATGCCATAGAATTAGGGCTGCCAAGTCCCCCCGGGGGGTGGAAATCCCCCCTCCCCAGAGGCCCGTTCCCCAACGCCGGGGAATTGGGCCCCGGGGGGAACCCCGCCCCAGCGTGCACGTCACAGGGAAGTGATGTTATGACACCGGGCATGCTGGGGGCGGGGCCACGGCCATACAAGGGAAATCTATGGTTTTCCCTTGTATGGTCGTGGCCCCGCCCCCAGCGTGCCTGGCGTCATGATATCACTTCCCTGTGATGTGCATGTGGCGCGCGTGCACACACGCGCTGGGATACAATCGGGAGTTTCCCGCCGGCAGGGTAAGTGCCACTTGGCAACCCTACATAGAATCCACCTTCCAAACCAGCCATTTTCTCCTGGGGGACAGATCTCTGTCATCTGCAGTTCAGTTGTAATTCTGGAAGAATTCCAGTTCCCACCTGAAGGTTAGAAACTCTAGGCTTGGAAGCAACCTCAGGATGACTCTATACCACCCAACTTGCATGACTCAACTAGGCCTGGCTGCTTGTGACTATTCAACAGCAGCCTCCCTATGAAAGCCAGTGTGGTATAGAGGTTAGAACATTTTTAACAATATTTTAACAATTACCGATACTTTAGTTTTCTGAAGACTAGTTGGCTACTCTAGATATGTTTACAATTTTAAAACCTTCTGTAACATGTGTTTTAGAACTTTTGGCAGATCATTAAGCATAAATGTAATAATTATTTCCCCAAAGTTTATGGTTGGTTATGTTAATGTTTGTATGGAATATAATCTCAAATTTATATTGCTAACTGTATGATGCTATTGTTGTATGAAAATTAATAAAATATATTTTCAAAAAAGAAAAGAAAAAAAAGAACTTCAGAGTAGGGTTTGGGAGACCCAGGTTTGAATTCCCGCCTTGCTGCAGAAGTTCACTGGGTGATTTTGGGCCAGTCACATACTTTCAGCCTAACCTACCTCACAGAACTGTTGTGCAGATAAAAAGGAGGATAGGAGAATAATGTAAGTTGCTTTGTTCCCCACTGTGGAGAAGGGTGGAGTATAAATGAAGTAAATAAATAATAAATATAGCTGAAGATGGGAGGCAAATAAATAGTATGTTGGTGAATGGCTAAGAAGAAGAGAATGAGGCAAGGAAAGGGGAGAGGATATGGGGGTTGCCCATAGAAAGGAAAGAGGAAATAGTGTGGGGAGGGAGATACTGGTGAAAGAGGGGTACCCCCCACAAGTTCTTGAGAATTCATACTATGCACCTGGTAATAAAATTAATACAATTCAGATCAATATCAAGTATGGAAAAGAAATAAACAGTTTAGTATTGAGGGATGATGCTTACAAATTGTGATTGAACATGTGGAGGAGTGGGGAATCAAACCCAGTTCACCAGATCAAAGTCCACTGCTCTTAATCACCACACCATTCTGGCTCTCAAGAGTGTTCACACATCACAGCTTAAAAACAGCAAATCTGAGAATCTGAGAATGGATGTCCTCAAAAGTGAATTTCTGTTTCAAAGAACAACAGTAATAATAATGTCTATTTATATACAGACATCAGAAACAATTGCTTAATCCCCAGGTAAGATATTCTTCTCAAGCTCTTCTTTTTATGCCGTGCTTTCAGAGGTGATGTGGGTGGCAACCAGAGACTTGGCTTTTTCATTGGTGGCACTGGCATCTTACCTTTGGAATGCCCTCCCCCTTAAGGCTCATTTGGTGCCAGCCTTTTATCCTTTAGGCTCAGGCTAAGACATTATTTTCAAACTAGGTTTTAACTAAATGGGTTCCATCTTTTCAAGCTGGTTTTATTGTCTGCTTATAGCCTGTGGACTGATACATCATTTTAGGCTACTGAGCATTGTTTTATGATGTTTTTATGTCCCTAGTTTGTTTTTTATGGCTTGTTTTAATATTGATAATTCTTAAATTGTTGTTTTTATGATTTAATTTGTTTTTAATTTTGTAAGGTCTCTGGAGAGGTGTCATATGAGGTCTATAACCAAATAAATAATTATAAACTAAGAATAAGAAAAGCTGTTTATAGGACCACATTTACAACTAAAGCCATGTGATAAAACATCATAAATGCTCCATGAAAACAATGTGTGAACTGCTTATAGGGTAGGTGAAAATGTAATCTAACTCAGTGCTAAACAGAGTTCTGCACATCAAAGTCTATTGAGTCAATGAGCTTAGAAGGGTGTAGTTTTTCTTTAGACTACACTATAAATCATAACTGGTCTCTTAATTTAATCTGCCATGTATTATAGGTAGGGTTGCCAAATGGGAATCTCCCGCTTCGGAGGCCCCGATTTCCGCCCCGGCGGAATCGGGGCCCGGGGGGAACCCCACCCCCGAAGCTGCATCACCGGAGGTGATGCAGCCACGTTGCTGATGTTGGGGGCGTGGCTGAGCTCGTCGGGGGAAAAACCATATGGTTTCCCCCCTTGATGAGCCCGGCCATGCCCCCAACGTGCGCGTGTCGTCACAAACTCCAGGCTGCTGGCAAGGCTCCCCTGCTCCGAGGGTGAGTCAATTTGGCAACCCTAATTATAGGCAGGAACCCAAGAACTCATGGAAGATGCCTTCCACATCCTACACAGCCCCCTGTTCTCTGAAAAACTATGCTTGATGGTCAGGAACCCCCTAAGGAATGATTTGTGGTGCAATGCAGGGGGGGGCGGGGCTGGAGGGAGAAATCCATGACAATGTAGATCCCCTTCTTGTGCAACAGCCTTCACTTTATGCAAGGGGAGAGGCTGAATCCAACCATGTCTTCTAGTATTACTTGGGGAAGGGCAAGGCAAGAACTCCTTACACAGCCAATCAGCATTCTTCTCATTCTGTCCAGAAAATTCTGCATTGGTGACAAAGCCAGGTAAGTAGGATTGCTTGTTGACCACCTTCCCAGTCTTCCTATTCATCTGTCTCCTGCACAAGATGAGTGGAGTATAAGAAATGGGCTTTCTTTGCTGCATGGAATAGAATTTCCAGGTCCTGTAAACTGCTTTTGTGTCTTCTGTTGTCTTACAAACAAATGTGAGTTGGGGTTGTGTAGAAAAAAAGACAGAGATCTCTTACTTAGCATTTGTTCCTTAGAAAGATGGGAGGATGTTTGCATGCGTAGTTAAAGTTTGCATTATCTGCCCCACATGAAACCATCTGGTTCTGCTGAAGTTTCTGAGCTCTCAGCTTGTTTTGATTTATGTGGCGATGGCAGCGGCATTCCCATCCCAGAAATCTAGCACTACAGTTAATGCCCGCCACTGCTTTAGGGGAAAGTGAAATCCACCAAGAGAAAGAGACTTGTTGCCCTTATTAGACACATCTGTCTCCGGAGGAAAGGAGCTATCATATTAGTTCCATCAGGCTGGGCTTGGGCCAGGGAAAGTAAAGCCAGGGACATATTTTGCCATCATGATGCTTTGATTTGTCCGCACATTTCCTTTTCAGTCTTAATCAAAATCTGGAAAAAAGAGAATGTGATACCAAATAGACCACGGCTCCTTTTCTCATATTATGCAGTAACACAGTATTTTACACATTGAATCTAGAATTCTCAAACTGTGCTCTGGTAAGCCCTTCTGGGGCAAGAAATAAACTAGACCACTTATAGTGTCATTATGCAAAACAAAGATGGAAGAAATGCTAATGTTTTGGTACCCAGATTGTATGTGTGTGTGTGTGTATGTTAAGGGCCATCAAGTCGCTTCTGACTTATGGCGACCCTATGAATTAATGACGTCCAGAACATCCTATTGTTAACAGCCTTCCTCAGGTCTTCCAATCTGAGGGTAGCCTGTGGCTTTCTTGACTGAGTGAAGTCATCTCATGTCAGGTCTTCTTCTTTTCCTGCTGCCTCCAGCTTTCCCCAAAGTTATCGTCTTTTCTAGTGCATCTTATCTTCTCATAATAGCCTCAGTTTGGTCATTTTGGTGTTAGGAAGAATTCAGGCTTGATTTGATCTAGAAGCCACTTTGACTTTTTAGAGGTCCATGGTATCCATAAAACTCCAACACCACATTTCAAAACAATAAACTTTCTTCCTGTCAGCTTTCTTCACTGTCCAGCTTTCACACCCATACATAGTAATGGGGAGTACTGTAGTATGTATTGTCTTAATCTTGGTCACCAGCAATGCAGCCTTAAGAATCTTTTTTAGTTCCTTCATGGCTGCCCTTCCCAGTCTCAATCTGCTTCTGATTTCTTGGTTGCAGCCTCCCTTTTGTTTGATGATGGAACCAAAAAATTGAAAATCCTTAATAATTTCCATTTCTTCTTTTTCAGCCTTAAAGTTGTGTCATTCCTCAGTAGCCATTACTTTTGTCTTCTTGATGTTCAGCTGTAATTTTGCTTTGGCACTTTCTGCTCTAACCTTCATCAGTAGTCATTTCAAGTCTCCACTATTTTCTGCCAGTAATCTGGTGTCATCTGCATATCTGCATATCATCTGCATATCTCATACTGTAAATGTTCCTTCCACCAATTTTCAGTACATCTTCATCTAAATCTGATCCAGTTTTCCTTATGACAAGTTTTGCATACAATACATCCTTGTCTTTGCCAATTGGAAACTATTCTGTTTCTCCATTTTCTGTCCTAACAGTAACCTCTTGTCCAGAGTATAGGTTTTGCATCAAAACCATCAGATGTTGTGGCACACCCATTTCCTTTAAAACCAACCATAGCTTCTCATGATCCACACAGTCAAAATCTCTGCTGTTATCCATGAAATACAAGCTGATTTTTGTCTAAACTTCTCTCACATGCTTCAGTAACCAGTAAAAATTTGCAATATGATCTCTAGTGCCTCTTCCTTTTGTGAATCCAGCTTGAACATCTGGCATTTCTCGTTCCTTATATGGTAACAGTCTTTGTTGCAGGATTTTGAGCATCACTTAACTCACAGAAGAAATTATTGTGATGGTCTGATAGTTGCTGCAATCTTTGATGACTCCTTCTTTTGGGATTGGAATGTAAATTGACCGTTTCCAGTCTGTGGGCCATTGTTTTGTTTTCCTTATTTGTTGGCTTATTCTTGTTAAGATTTTGATGGACTCTGTTTCTGTGGCTTGAAATAGCTCTATTGATATCTCATCTACTCCTGGTGATCAGTTTCACTTCATTTTCTAAACTGCACGTTCTTCTTCCAAAGATTCTCCTTTGAAGGGGTGTCATCCTTTCATCTCTTCTGTTTAGTTCTACAGTATATTGTTCCCATCTTTTATTTTGTCCTATTCAGTTAAAGTGTATCCATGTTGATCTTACAGTATGTCTAACTATGCTCTAATTTTCCCTTCAATTTATTGGATTTTGTAGAACAAATCCCTTGTTATTTCTTTTGTTGTTGTTCTCTTCTGTTTCTTTACACTGGTTATTATAATAGTTTTCTTTGGAAAGCTGCATTAAGACTTCTGATTCTATTTCTGTCCCTTTTTACTTTAGCTTCTTGTCTCTTCAGCAATTTCAAGAGTTTTCTCAGTCATCTATTGAGGCTTTTAATTTCTTTTGGCTATAGGAATAGTCTTTGCACATTCTTCCCTGATAATATTTTAGGATTCAATCCAGAATTATTTCAGTTCCCATTCACTTGAACTTAGTAATGCAAATCTGTTCTTTACATGGTCTTTAAACTCTTCAGGAATGTTGTTTAGATTGTATTTTGGCATTATGAATGATTTGGTGTTTTTCTTGAGCTTTATTCTAATTTTTGATATTAACAATTTATGATATGTGCCACAATCAGCTCCTGGACTTGTTTAAGTAGAGCAAACAGAGCTTTGTATTCTGCTTATGATTAGGTAATTTGTCTGATTACTATATCTGACAATGTTCACATATACAATCATCTGTTCAGTTGCTTAAAACTTGTGTTCACAATAAACAACTTCTATGAGTCCCTCTCTTGCTTCATTTTGTGCTCCTAGCCCAAATCTCCAACAATATTTGATTCTGCTTTGTTTCCTACTTTTATGCAGTGACGATGTGCAGGGAAACCACGGTGTTGACTGGAGGCCGGGTCTGGGATCAGGGCATTCTGGGCCGCATTTGCCGCACTCGCCAGCTGCGTGCTTGGCCGGCCACTGCCGGGTTGGTTTGGCGCAGATGCCCTTTTGTTTATTTCAGTGGGACGAGCATGGGACAAGCTGCTCCAAGGGTGCTGACTGAACAGCCGGGGAGCCCGGGGAGGCTACTGTCCCCCGTGAGGCTGTCTGGAATGGTCCAGAAGCGGCGGAGCAGTCAGGGAGGCAGCAATAGCACCCTGAATGGAGACGAGGCTGGTGAAACTGAGGGGGGTTGCCAGATGCTGGAGGGTACCACTTATCGTGGAGTGCTGCCTGCTGGCCTGAAGGGGCTGGGAAAACAGACGTCAGTGGCGAGGGACCCCAGCATCAAAGATACCCCACCCAGGTCTCGAGTTTCCGACGGTGAGGCTTACAACTTTCTGAGCCCCGAAGGACAATCAGGTTGGAGAAAGACTCCATCGAACTGTACTGTTACTGCCACCTGGAGAAGATCTAATAGAACTGCACCTGGAGTTACTGCTGTTTGGAGAAGATCTAACAGAATCTGCATGGTTACTGCCGTTGGCAGAGAATCTACTAACAGCAGTAGGCTAACCATTGAATTAAGGGGTTGTTAGGTTTCTTAGGCTAATTAATTCAGATGTTGTTGTTCAGTCGCACAGTCGAGTCCGACTCTTCGCGACCCCATGGACCAGATCACGCCTGGCCTTCCTGTTTTCTACCGTCCTCTGAAGTTTGCTCAATTTCATGTTCATTGCATCTATGACACTGTCTAACCATCTCATCCTTTGCCGTCCCCGTCTTCTTTGACCTTCAATCTTTCCCAGCATCAGGGTCTTCTCCAGTGAGTGCTTCCTTCTCATTTGGTGGCCAAAGTATTTGAGCTTCAGTTTCATTATCTGGCATTCCAGGGAACAGTCAGGGTTGATTTCTTTTAAGATTGACTGATTTGATCTTCTTGCAGTCCAAGGGACTCTCAAGAGTCTTCTCCAGCACAATAGTTCAAAAGAATCTATTCTTCGGCACTCGGCCTTCCTTATAGTCCAACTCTCGCAGCCATACATGACCACTGGGAATACCATTGCTTTGACCATGCAGACTTTTGTTGGCAGGATGATGTCTCTACTTTTTATCATGCTGTTTAGGTTCGCCATCGCTTTCCTCCCAAGGAGCAGGCGTCTTTTAATGTCATGGCTGCTGTCACAGTCTGCGGTGATCTTGGATCCCAGGAACATGAAGTCTGTCACTACTTCCACGACTTCCCCTTCTATTTGCCAAGGAGTGATGGGGCCAGATGCCATGATTGTACTTTTTTGATGTTGAGCTTCAAGCCCACTTTTTATTTATTTATTTATTTATTTGTTAAATTTGTACCCCGCCCTCCCCAGCAGGCTCAGGACGGCTACAACAAAGGCAATTGCCATAACAACAGTTAAAACATCATAAAACAATCATTACACAATAATGCGCTCTCCCCTTTCACTCTGAGCAAGAGGCTCTTGAGGTCCTCTTCACTTTCTGCCATTAGAGTGGTATCATCTGCATATCTCAAGTTGTTGATCTTTTCCCCAGCAATCTTAATTCCCACTTGTGATTCATCCAGGCCAGCATTTCGCATTATGTACTCTGCATATATATTAAATAAGCAAGGTGACAATATACATCCTTGTCGTACTCCTTTTCCTATGCTAAACCAATCAGTTGTTCCATATCCCGTTCTAAGTGTCACTTCTTGACCCTTATACAGGTTTCTCAAGAGACATGTGAGGTGGTCTGGTACTCCCATCTCTTTAAGGACCTGTCATAGTTTGTTGTGATCCACACAGTCAAAGGCTTTAGCATAGTCAATGAATTAATTGAGATAGGTTAGTTATATTACTGATTGAAATTTTCCACCAATCAATTGGGTCTAATTGATTATTGAGTAGTTTTTCGTCTAATTAGATTATATTGTAGTAACTGTTTATACAAATGATTGGTTGATTATTAATTGATTGGCATATAATTGATTATAAACTGATTAGATTGATAGCTTTAAATTATAGTTGCCATTAAATTGCTAGCCTCTGTTAAATTACTGGCCGGAAAAGAAAAAAAAGGGAAAATAGGTAGAAATAGGAAAAAGGCAATCAGTGGCTATCAGGTTAGTGGTATGAACAGTAAGGAAATTAGTTGGAGCAAATTCAGTGGTTATATTGTAACTTCAGGGGGTAGTCAGGTAAGCAGGGAATACTTACTTATTGTTCACTTAACATCTATCAGCATCAGATACAACTGCTGTTTAGTGAGTACATCGGGGGCTCTGTCGTCTTCAGATTACCAGCGATCTGAGGCTTAGGTGAAGATTGGCGGTATAGCAATGCCTGGACAACAGATTTCGGTGCTCCTGGGGAGGGGAAAGTATAGCGGTGGCTCCAGGCAGGAAGTAAAGGGAAGGATGCGGAGAAACAGGATGGCTCGGCATCCTTGCAGCCTGTGACCCATCCCAAAGGTGGGGCTTGGGGCTTGGATGGATAACCCCCCTCTGACATTGGTGTTGTGCAAGGCCAGATCTATAAATAATAAGATCATGGTCCTTCGGGACTTTCTGATGGAACAGCAGGTAGATCTGTCTTGCGTGACCGAGACCTGGGTGTAGGACGGGGAGACAGTAGGTCTATCCCAGCTTGCCCCACCGGGGTTCTCGGTCCTACACCAATCACGGACAAGGGGGTGGGGAGGAGGAGTGGCTATGTTCATTCAGGAGGCTTACTCCTTCAGGGTGCTCCCGCCGGTGGAGATCATGGGCCTTGAGTGTGCCGGCCTGGTATTGGAGGTCAGGGAGAGTGTGCGATTTGACTGGTGTACCAGCCACCTAATGCGCCGGCTGATAGCCTATCAGCCCTACTGGAGGCCATATCAGGCTGGGCGCTGGAGCATCCTCGGCTGATGGTCTTGGGTGACTTCAACGTCCATGCCGATGACGCAACGTCCAGTCAGGCGGCGGACCTGGTGTCATCCATGGTGATGCTGGGACTCTCCCAACTTGTAACGACCCCCACTCACTGAGCCGGGCACATGCTCTTTTTGATTTTCATGGCTGGGGTAACAGTGGACCGGATTACTGCTTCGGCAGTACCATGGTTGGACCATCATGCTCTGAGGGCCCATCTGAATGTTCCACCCTGACCCTGTTTAGGTGGCGAGTGGATTTTAGCTCACCCGCAGAGCCAAATGGACCCAATGCAGCTTCAAATGGCTCTGCAGGAACTGAAGCAACAAGAACATCTTATAGGATGTTTATGAGATTCTATGAGATGGCAGTCAAAGTTGCTAAGAAGGATTTCTATGCGTCCACGATTGCGTCCACTAGCTCACACCCAGCCCAATTATTTAGAATGATTCAGGCTATAACAGCGCTGCCACAGGGCAGGCCAAATTTTAGAGAATTGGACATTGGCTGTGAGGAATTTGTGAGTATTTTGCGGATAAAGTCTTGGCACTCCGCCGCGACCTCCCCGCCACAGTTGATACAATGAGCGAACGTGAGGCCCCTTGCATGTCTTTGATGCCGGCTTTGGAATCTTTTGGCCCACTCGTTCTGGAGGAAGTTGACAGATTGCTCAAGACTGTACACCCAACCACATGCAACCTTGATCCGTGCCCTTCCTGGCTGATTAACGCTGGCCACGAGGGTTTTCGTGGTGCCCTTAGGGAGATTATCAACAAGTCCCTTGCGGAGGGACAGTTCCCGGGGGTACTCAAGGAAGCGATGGTCCGCCCTCTCTTGAAAAAGGCACCCCTGGACCCAACTGAATTGGCTAACTCGGCCGGTGTCCAATTTGCCCTATCTGGGCATATTAATTGAGAGGTCCTTTATTCCCAGGCTTGGAAAGCAGGGAAGGAACAAGATGAGCCAGCAGGTGAGCCACTGATTTGGCTGAAGGGGAGGTAAAAGAGCTACTTTGTCTGACTGGCCTTGGGCCATCTCTCAGGCTGCAGAACTAGGGACAATTTCCTGTTAGTTAGTCCCATTCAATATTTCACAGTAGACTTTCTTAG
The DNA here is from genome assembly GCF_001447785.1 of Gekko japonicus. Lineage (NCBI taxonomy): Eukaryota > Metazoa > Chordata > Lepidosauria > Squamata > Gekkonidae > Gekko > Gekko japonicus. Next base: position 112,464 of record NW_015174292.1, read on the forward strand.
GATTTCTCCCTAATTGACCTCAACAGATAGGTGAGCCAGGCTGTATATGTCCTGAGAAAAGGCATGATAAAAATGCGGTTAATAAATAAGCAGAGCGAGAGAGAGAGAGAGAGAGAGAGAGAGAGAGAGAGAGAGATCAGTGTTTCCAAACAGACCTTCTGTCATGGGCTGGGGTGCAGGCAGAGAGAGAGGGACTAAGTCCGGAAGGAAGGAAGGAAGGAAGGAAGGAATGATTATATGACACGCTTCCTGTATACTGTCTTTTACATTTCCCCAGGGTGCAATACAAGGTGTTCCCAAAGTGAGCCATCCCACACATGGAGGTTGCACACCCAACATCTCTGCAGCAAGAAGATGAATGAAACCGTGCAAAAAGAACTGAAAGAAGTAGTATGAGCTCATTGCATTTTCTCCTTTCCCTTCCACACAAATTGATCACAATCCATTTTTAGAACACAAAACATAAGATATAGATATTTTAAACAAAGATAAACATTGCCACAAAATGTTTAATACTGACAGTTGACTTACATGGATTGGGGGGGGATTAAATAATGATAACCAAAACGACCCTCCACATCCTGAGGCAGCAAACCTTTGAATACGAGTTTTAGGAGGCAATATCAGGAGAAGGCCTTGGCCTTTATGTCCCCTTTGTTAATTGTCTTGTGCAACTGGTTGGCCACTGCATGAAAAACAATGTTTGACTAGATGAACCACTGGTCTGATGCAGCAGGGCTCTTCTTGCCTTTTTAAAATCCTTAGTTTAAATCCAAGTACTTTGGCTTAACTTGCATGTGAGGCAGAGCATCTGAAATGTGTCAGTGAATATTTGATTCGTTTCTAACTTGCAGCATCAAGTGAAGCATGCTGAGAGGGCCAGTGTGGTTCAGTGCCCACATGCTAGAGTTTCAGCTGATGGGCCTGAGTTCAAACATGCTGTGGGCATGCAACCATCTCTCACCATCAGCCCTTGTGATGTTAGAAAGGGCTTTTGACAGACGATCTGGGTCGTGGTTTGGCAAAAGTTATATCTATTCTTCAAGCAGTAATTGCTCATATTGGGGCCTGTAATATGACACACATTATGAGGGGTTTTTTGGGTTTTTTTTTTTTTTAAAAAAAACTCCTTAGCTGATCACCACTGAAGTGAAGTCACTTCTGGCCCAACTAACTGTGGAATGATTTTATTATTTACAGACAAATGCTACACAACAGTTTGGAGTGTGTATTAGACACAAAGCGAAATGTAATAATTCTACAAATTAGATTAGCAAATCAGAATATAACAGCCCCAGTTGGACATAGTCCAGCACTGACGTGCAGCTGCTGCCAAAGTCAGGCTGGGTAAGCCCTAAAAAAAAAAAAAAAAAAAAACCAAACAGATTTGTTAGGGACTGGGTGTGTTTCTGTGCAGTAGATGCTGAGAGGAATTTTTATTGAATCTCACCATAAGTTCCTGTGGTATGGGGGGGGGAAGATTGAATGGCAAAGTGAAGTCTTACTTGCTAATTTGAAACTTCAAGGCACAAAGAAATGAAAGTTCTTGTAGCAACTGGAATGTGAACTGGAGTTACATTAATAAAAGGCCCACTTCTTTTTAATTCATATGTACACTGCAAAGGTAGGCTTTGAAATCAAAGCTTAAAGTAAATGCCACATCCCCCTCCAAACAAAACCCAAAGACATCTTGTTTATGGTTGACTCTTAAGAGGTGTTGTCCCTTGGGAAATACATGTTGAGAGTTATTTTTGTGTGGTCACTGTTGGCTTTAGAGACGTTTTAGTGGAGCTGTGTGTGTGCAAAGAACAAAGCCTTGGGGATTTTCCAGTGAGAGGTATCTTTGAAGGTGTCTATGCAGCTTCATGTAGACTTAATTTCTTCTCAGAGATATGGAGATTATATAGTACTGACAACCAGTACTGCAGAACAATGGTCACACCTATCCAGATACTTTCTCCTAAATTCTTTCTTTATGTAACTAGCACAAATAATGTATCAGGTCAGGGTGTCCAGTAATGATGGGCCTGGTCTCTACCTTCAGCCGGCAAGTGGCCCTGAAGCTTGCTCATATTGTCAACTAAAGACAGTTACAAAACCCTCAAAGGAAGATCAAATGTAGAAAAAGAACCACAGAGCTCAAACAGACAGCAATGAAAGGGCCTTTACAGTGATACTCTGTCCAGATTAATTAAAATCAGTGAGAGTTTTGCCACTGCCCTCATCATCTGTGTCTCTGATGGATCCCATTAACAAAGAGTGCACTGGATACTCATGCATCAGACCAGCAATGCTTTACAGCAAGGAAGGCATTTGACCGAATACACATAACAACTGGTTTTGAAATATAACGACTATCTGATAACAAGAACAAGCCCACACAGTTTGTGTATTCTGATGGCTCCTGAGTAGTTCTATCTATATGTTTGAGTATACAAACGCCTCATGATAAGAAATGAGCCCACCAGATATGGGCTGTATTCTTGTGTGAGCAGTCTGAGGCTTGACTTAGTGAAGATACCTAACATTTAAGACAGACAGAAAGAGGGGGGGAGGGAGAGAGAGAGTGATTTGCTGTGTACTCTGGCCAGGAATCATGTCTGTAGTTCTATTTATTCTTGATCTGAACTTTCAAATAATACAGTCCTCCAGCGCTAACAATATGAATTATTTTTATAGATGTTTTGAAAAATCAAAGCAGATTGGAGCTAAACTTAATCTAAACAACTTGATAAACAGTGCTGACTTGCTTAGAAATGGGATCTTTCTACACAAGTCTGTGCTTTATGCATTCCCTTAATGTTGATATTAATCCATGCTCTGTGTGTTCTGATTCAGCAAAAGTGCTATATCCCTAAACAAGATTATAGGGAACATGGTCAGTTCATGTAAGTAGGACTGAACAAAGATTTTTGGAAAGACATCTGATAAATAACAAAAAACAAAAAACAAAAACAATTGAGCAAAAATACCATCGAAGGTGATTAGGTCACCACTACACAGGTAGTGCAGTGGTTAGATAGACTAGGACCTAGGAGACCCAGTTTCAGATCTCTGCTGTGCCATGATATTTGCTGGATGAGCTTGGGCCAGTTGTTTTCCTTCAGCCTAATTTATACCCCACTGGGTTGTTGTGAGGATAAAATGGAAGAATGGAGAATGATGTATACAGCCCTTTTACAAAAAAGGTAGACTATCTTGGACATTTGTTTTCTTTGCTCAGTTTTCCTCCATATTCCTTTTCTTGTATATCTTGTTTATCATATTTTTCTCCTCATTTTTCTCTCATATATCCTTACTATCTAGTTAGGGCACCATAAGTTAGAGTTGCATATGTCTGTACATCAGTATCAACAATTAATTTCTGGCTCCAAATTTCCCTACCCCAAGAGTTTCCTTTCTGTTGGGAGTTTCAAAACTCTGCTTAGGGGGTATTGTCACTCCTCAACCATATGCACCTACTTGTAGCTCTATAGCATTCACCATAGAGGGGAGAATACCCCCAAAGTCCACACATTCAGGCAAATATCTGTTGTGAGCTCTTATCCACATTCAAGTGTATATTCACAGTTTCCTCCTCCACATTAGGGTAGTGGCTGGAGATCTCCTGGTATTACAGCCAAACTCCAGACGACAGAGATCAGTTCTCCTGGAGAAAATGGCTGTTCTGGAGGGTGGACTCTATGGCCTCGGAGTCATGGGGGTGGGAGTCGCTCTCCAGGCCTTCCCTCTGTAGCCAGGCACATAGAGGTTTTGGCTGTAGTGGGCATAGCCAACTTTGAAGCCTGGCAAAACTCCACTCCTGTGCGTTCCTGCCCCAAAATAGCCCTGCTCATATCTAAAAATAGTCTTATTAGGCTCTTCTTTCCCTCAGACCTATGCTGTTTTGCCTGATTTCTCCATTACACTTTCCTTCTTCAAGTCTGGATTTCAACTTGTTTCCTCAGGTCCTGGTTTTTCAGCAAACTGTCTTCTTTGTCTCTTGTCCTTTTGCCCCGCTGTATTTTGGCCTTTTCATCCTTCTGCTCATAGCAGAGAGATGCCCCTGATCAGAAGCATTGTGAACTGTCTTCAAGGCCTCATTTGTCTTGATCCTGTTCTCTGTTTTTCCTGTTTTAGTCTTCTTGCTTCTTCCCAAACCCTTCCCTCAGGTAAGTCTCCCTCTCTTAGTCAGCTGTGTACCATGCCCCCTTCCTCTACTCATCTTACCTGTTGTCTCACCATTCACCAACTTTCTTACTATGTGGGTCCATTTCCCAGCCCACTGCCCACTTCACCTCCCTTGCTTCAGCTTCCTTACTACATGGGCCCACTTCCCAGTCCACTGTCTGCCCTCCTTAGTTCCTGATTACTCCAGTGGATGTGTGAGGTCTTAATCCCAGCCAAATGGACAAATTCCTCTTCCTTTTCCAAAGCTGACAGTGCTATTTCCTTAGCAGATGCAGTATTCAAGATTTGTTGTGGCTTCAAGATTGGTTGGTGTAGTGGTTAGGAGCATGGACTGGGAGAACCAGGTTTGATTCCCCACTCCTTCACATGCAGATGCTGGTGTGACCTCGGGTCAGTCATAAGTTTTTTCAGAGCTATTATCTCAAGGACAGTTCTCAGGAGAGTTCACTCAGTCCCACCTACCTCACAGGAAGAGAAAGGAGATTGTAAGCTGCTCTGAGACTCCTTCGGGTAGTAAAGAGTGGGTCATAAATCCAATCTCTTCTCTCTTCTTCTATTAGCTTTGCCCATCAGTGCCAAAATCTTCAGTTCCACAAGCGCAGTGTAATACACATCATCTCACTGTGCTACTGGAATAAACTGGAGAGTAAAGTATTGACCACAATTTCTCTCTTTCATTTGGAGAGCCTCAGCCACAATTTACACTGAACCACAATGGAAGTGAAGGGCTGTTATTATATGAAAAACATGCACACACTGCTGTACTTGTATGAGTGCTTCTCTCACTCATGAGTAAGCCATGGAGTATGAAGAAAGAAAATGGTCAGAATTCTTCATTAAATATGAAGCAATAAAGAATAAAACATCTTAAATAGTGGAAATCTCTCTCTTTCTCTGACTGATTTCACACAAGAGCTGTGCCATGGTCGTGCCTCCCTTTGCCCCACGTCTGTTGGTCAATTTTTTACTCGAAGCAGCGTGGCCGCGTTTTGACCCACGGCTTCACCCGATTTCCCCCGCGGTTTCCTGATCCTCAAAAAATGGGTCAAAACGCGGCCACGGCGCAGCTCTTGTGTGAAATCGGTCATCTCTGTTTATTAGTTTTCTTCTTTTGTGCCCCAATATTTGAGGACATGTTGTATTTATTAACGTACTCAGCAACAAGGTGTGTTTGGTTCAACTGTCTGGTTTTGCTTTCAGCTTTAAGGATGGAGTGTGTGTAAGATGTGTGTGTAAGATATGGGAGGATTTAATGGCAGGGCCATTTTAGTACCAGAGCACCAACCTGCATACTTAAGTGGCGCTGTTCCTGTTTGATATCTTGCCTTCTGACTTTGGCATTCACTTAAAATACAGAGGACTGGCAGGAGAAGAAAACAGAGGGAGAAAAAGAGAAGAGAACAAGACCTTCAAATAAGCATCAAAGGGCTGGTGTGAGGTTTATTGGGACATTTACTAGTGTTGTTTTCATTATTTACACCACTGTTGATTCTAGGAGATCTCATTAAAGTGTAATAAATGTTAAAATATTTTACAGGCCTATAAAAGTTCCAAAGCAAAAAAATAACTTCGTGTAGTGCTTGAAGTTTTTCCTCTTCCATGTTGTTCTTCATCTGTTTTTAAACAATTCTCCTTCCTGTCATGCTGAACCTGCTGATAATTGATGAGAGGATAAAATAGGCTCAATGCTCTTGTAGTGCAGAGGAGGTTGGCTTGGTCCAGTTGCTTTCTACTACTTCTAGGTAAAGAGTTCAGTCAGGTCTTACTGAGGTCTGAGAAAAATCCTTTTATGAGATCATAACAGGAACATGGGAAGGAAAAGTGATCCTATTCTGTGGTAAGTCAAGATCTTTAAAGAGATATGAAAACTCACACCAAATCTGACAGAGTGTGCTGTAGAACACAGCTCAAATCTTGTGGTAGTGATAGAATTGAAGAAACAACTTCTCTCTGCTGCTATTGTGCCAGCTGAAATCACAGATCTCAGTGTAATTCAACAGTTGACATTTCCTAGGTCAGCATTTTAAAATGTCACCAGTGTATCCTTCTCAGAGGGGCCTGGCACAGCCTACATTTTGTTGACCTTTGTGTCTATCTCCTTACATTTTGGTAGACCAGTCATATAGAGTTTTCCCTTGGATGATCGCGGCCCTGCCCCCGGTGCGCCCGGCGTGGCTGCGTCACTTCCGGGTGACGTGCTGACACTGGACATGTCCCATGCTTTGGGGGTGGGGTTCCCCCCAGGGCCCGATCCGCCGGTGGCGGGGAACGGGCCTCTGGGGCGGGGGTTTCCCTGCCCCCCGGGGGGACTTGGCAAGCCTACCCAAGGTTCCCCAACAAGCTTTTGTGGCAGAGCGGGGATTTGAATCTGGGTCTACCATGGGGTTGCCAATTTCCAGGTTGATGCTGCCTTTCCACCCAACTCATGGTGCCCAAGGTGGAAAACAATAAAAACCATTAAAACAAGCTTTTAAAAATAAATATTATAAAAACATTTTAAAACAGCAGTTAAACAACACACAATTAAACAAAACATATAAACATGATCAAGGGACAGTGAGGGAACACTAATTGAAGCAGAAATGTCTTTACCTGCTGGCAGGAGTTAATAGTCAAGGGTGACAGACATATTTCCATGGGGAGGGAAACCTGTAATTTTGGTCCTGCCCCTTTCTGTCAGTTACCAATCCCCTCTATGCCTGTTTGGTATATGTCTGCAGAGTAGCTAACAACCAATAAGGGCACCTGGATGGTTGAGGAAACCAGAAGGGAAGAAGAAGGGAGAGAGAAAAAGCTGTCACATTGTCAGTTTAGATCAGGTAGGGGGCTGAACCTTCAGAGACGGAAAGAGAAAGAGACTGGAGGGAGCCAGTCTCACAGCCTGCCTTGTGTAAGCAGGGTAATCCAGTGAATGTGTGGAGATGAGTTTATGTTTTCTGAATGTTAAGTAGGAGAGAACCTGTCTCAGGAGATGTAGACCCTTTTCAAACTGCCTTTGCATTCCATTTTACTAACTGGTTGCTAATGGATTCTTTCTGTCATTTCAGACAGAGCCATTTTAGTAACCAGCTGCTAATGGAATTTATTTACCTGTTCATACAAACCCACTTGCATTGGGTTAGCAAAACGTGGTTGAGTGACTTTTGAGGGAAACTGCTTTTCCCCATTTTCAACCTTTTAATTGCACTTCTGAATCTTTGTGGTGTGTTGTCTAAAATGTCCATAGCACTTCCTACGATGTCGCTTCTCCCTGACCCTTTTTTGCTGCATGATCTTCCACATTTTTAACATTCTAATGTGAGTGCTATAGCACTAATGGAGTCAATGCATCTCAATGGTGCCGCTATAGCACTTCAGTGCTATAGTGGTTTAGCATATAGTGCTCACATTAGAATGTTAGAAAAACGTCTGAGGAAGATTGTATGGCAAAAAAGGGTGGAGAAAAAGCAGGACTGTTTGAAATGACCATAGCACGTCAGAGATGGCTCATTAATGGAAGGAAATTCACTGTATGAAAACCCTATCCCTTTACTATAAATCTTTCCTAGAAATTGGGCCAACAACAAATAACATCTGGTCTAGAACAGTAATGTGAAAAGGGCCTATATAAGGGCTCAACTAGATGTGATGGCACAAGGATGCCTCTGCCATTTTAGGAACGAAATTTACTCTGGTTACAAATGCTGCAAGGGCCTGAGAGAGGAGGGGATCCTATTTTCCCCTTGTCATTTTTAAGAGCCCAAACTCCCAGCCTTTGCTTTCTTAAAAATGGTGCATGGATAGAGAAATTGTCCCCCCCCCACTGCAGTCCTAATCAAGGTCACCCCACCACAGTGTTTGTAAACAGAGAGAATTTCACCCCTAAAATGTTGGAATCAATCCTGTGCTGGATGCAGAAAAAAAAAGGAATGCTGCCATGCCTAGTTGAGCCCTGAGCCTCGGAGGCTAGCACATTAAATGCTTTTGAAAGAGACTGTGGCTGTGTCAGGGAGTAGTTTTTGAGGGAAACTGTAGCTTTTGAGAGGAGCTCACACACTGTGAGAATCCTGAAACTGAGGGAAGGCCAGTCTTTACCTCAAGAATAAAAGCTTGGCTGTTAACGGTTATATACACCCAAGGGTTAACATCTGAAACATAATGCACCCAGCAAAAGTTCTGTGTTATTTGTAAATAGTTTTAAGCCTCATTAAACCTCCTTATTTTGCCTATTCCTGGTAGTGAATAAAAGTTACTTTAAAAAATATCATGTGCCCCTGATCTCTTACAGGTAATAACAGTATTTAGGAGGCCACCTGAGTTCAGTCTGCTGGTAGAATGTTGGAGTAGAGCTCACTCTGGTTGAACAATGCAGAATGCTTCCCCAGTTAAGTGGCCTTTAAAACCCTGACCTTCACTGTTGCCCACTGGCTAAAACCACCCCTGCCCACTCCACATGGCTAAAACCACCCCTGCCCACTCCACATGGCCCTCTCTATACGTTTCTCCCTGGACTTTGTCCTGGATCTCTTCCCATTAGCTTTTACTGGAATCCTTGCTTGGGTGTTTGCTTGGCCCTGGCAAGTGTTCATCAGGTAGCTCCACCTGCTGGTTTGTACAGGTCAGAAGGCAATTGGCTACCTGGAGGTTTGGCATTGTTTCCAAATGAGTGTTTGTTGTTGTTTTTAGGACAGGACTGGTAATATAACACCCCTCCTCCTCCTTCTCCTTTTTATTCTTCTCTCTCCCCCAAAACGTGTCTTTGTTGAGTTCACCTTTTGCACAGTGAGTTTGAAATAGTTACCATAATGCGGAAGGCATTTTAATACTCAGTGCTATATATGTTCTTGATATTATTCTGACTGCAAAAGTGTATTTTTAAATCCTGCTCAAACATTCTCTGTTTCATTGTTTTCCGAAGCTGTCCATTCTAACTTGCATAGAAGCTTTGCATCTTTGTTTAAATGATCTCTTAGAAGTGAATGTCCATCAACCACACACTTTATGCTGCATGTTAAAGCCTAAATCAGCAACTCTTTTAGGAATGTGAAGTGACAGAAGAGAAGTTTCTCTGTTACACTTATTAGTATTATTTTCTATTATTTACAAAATTTCTATGCCACCTTTCTGCCCTTACAAGAGCCACCAAGGTGACTAACAATTTAAAACATACAAAATTAAACCACATTTTAAAACTATTAGAATCAACCCCCGGAGCTTTGGTGCCATGACTGATTAGGCCGGAGCCCTCTCCTGGGTTGTCACCCACCTAATCTCAGAAGCAGGGCCTCTGAAGATGACCATAGTGGTTGGGCAGGTTCATAAGGGCATAGGAGGTCCTTCAGGTAAAATGATCCCAAACCATATACAGCTTTGAAGGTCAAGAGCCACACCCTGAATTGTGCATGGAAACCGATGGGGAGACAGTGTAGATGGGCCAAGACTGGAGGGATGTGGTCCCTATGACCCACTCCAGTCAACATAGCACCCTCACCTGTTCCTTCAAGGGGTGTACAACTCCATCCAGAATGGGTGATGCCTCAAATCCCAGGTCAGACCTTCTGCCTCCAGTAGCACTTTTTTCTTGTTGGGATTAAGCTTCAGTTTATTAGTTTATTAGTCTGCATCCACTCCAAATCTGCTCAGAGTTTCTACAGCCTCCTTGTGATCAGCTGGAAGCATGGGATAGAGCTGAGTATCACCCACATATTGATGACAGTCCAGCCCAAATCTCTGGATGACCTCACCCAGCAGTTTCATGTAGATGTTAAAAAGCATAGGGGACAATTGTGAGGCTATTGTAGAATGGTGTTTCCTAATCCCAGCCCAGGCAGGTAGTCCAGAGGGATACCATGACAGATGATATTGAAAGCCACTGATAGGTCCAGGAGAATCAACAGAGTCGCACTTGTCCAGCCTATTTCAAGGCTGGGGTGATGACCTAGGGTTGCCAGCTCTGGGTTGGTAAATTCCTGGAGATTTGGAGGTAGGGCCTCAGGAGGATGGGGAGGGAGCTCAGTGGGGATATGATGCCATAACGCCCACCCTCCAAAGCAGTAATTTTCTTCAGGGTAACTGATCTCTGGATATCCTTTGCAATTCTGGGAGATCTCCAGGCACACCTGGAGGTTGACAACCTTATGGCCACCCCTGTCTTGAGGAAGCGTTAACTACCTCTTGAACTCAATAAGCCAGCCTTTTCTCTGGAAGGTTTAAGTAACTAGGAAGTTACTGATGGAAAGTGATGCTGATGGAAAGTGTATGCTTTAAAATGAGCTTTTGTCCAAGTCTTATCAGATTTGCCCTGGGTCTTCCTTCATTGTCACTCTAGCAGTCTCCTTTGTCATTTCATCACCTGCAGTCCCTCATTAAATCAGGGAGCCAACTAGACTCTAACACTTGAGAGAGGTGCCTGGGAATGATTGTGTCAACCGTCTGGATCATTTCCCCATTTCAGAGGTCTATCAGGGCATTGACCAGAGCACCAACCATATCAATGGGAAAATCTCCTGGAGCCATCAGAAAGCCATTTGGATACATATGGCTCCTGGGGCTGATCATCTTAATAAATTCCCCACCTAGGGTTGCCAGACCCCAAGTCTGGGTGGGGGTTTTCCTGATTTTTGGGGCTTCAGGTCACTGCCAGGCAGCTGGCCAGTGGGGGAAGCCCCATCCCGAACATCCTCCTTGTACGGCAATGTTGCCAATGTGATGACATCACATGGAAGTGACGTCATCATGCTGGGGATGTCACACGGTGATGCTCTAGCATTTTGGGCAAAACTCTATGGTAACCATAGAGTCGGTGATGTCATGTGTGGTGACATTGCCCCACCCATCCCAGTCCCAGAAAACTCCCTCCCACCCCCATCAGCAGGGTAAGTTGACCTAGCAACAATACCCCCACCCCTGCAGAGTCTTGATATCCCTGTAAGTTTACACCCAAGCAGGTAGTGATCTGTCCATGACAAAGAAATCATAATCAATTCCTCCACCTTCAGATCACATTCCTCCTGCCCAGAACAACATGCCAGATCACAAGTATGACCTGCACAATGTGTAGGACCAGTTATTACCTCAGAATTACCTCCATGGTTGTCATGGAGGCCATGAAATTCTGAGCTGTTCCTGACAAGACAGCCTCAGCATGAATATTGAAATCTCCCAGGAAAACCAGCCACAAATCAACCTTGAGACCAGCTCTGTCAGCTCAGGCAAGGAAACTATTCGGCAGTGGGGTGGGCTGTGTATTAACAATATCCCAATGCTGTCTCTCAATCTGAGCGTTAGGTACACAGCCTCAAAACCTATTGTGTCCTGGACAGGGCACTCTGCTAGAGGGATAGAACCCTTAGAGATTATAGCAACACCACCTTCCCAGCTGCTAAAACTATGCTGATGAATGACTCAGTATCCCAGTGGGCACAATTGGAGAGGATAAACCCTACCAGCTCTCCTAGCCAGCCCAGCCCTAATCCTGGATGACTGCTGTTTTCAAGAGTGGTTTCACCAAAGTGAATTTAGATCCAAACCTTATTTACAGGGACACATATTTAGTCCATGCGTGTCTTCCCAAAGTGATTGAAAGGGTATAATTCAATCACTGTTGAAAAAGCTCTCCAAGATAGCGACCAATTGCACATCAGTCTTCAGTTTGCACCTGAATACTTCTGCATGCAAAGCAGATGTTCTGTCGATAAGGCATGACTCCACAATTCCTTTCCCAGTGATTTATTCATATTATAATTTTTGCTGGATTGTGCCCCAAATGCCTTTTGCTGTCTGTCTGTCTGTCTGTCTGTCTGTCTGTCTGTCTGTCTATGGTCTTCTTGGTGATATAGTTTTATTATTCTGGGAGCTGATGAGCATATAAAGAGAACAGAGATGGAAAATGCCATACGCCCAGATACCTGTGGGCAACAAGGTAGTTCAACCTGTTCTCCTCCTTTGAAAAGCCTGAATCAGTACTTACTGTGCACAGAAACCTTCCAGGAAAACACCCCCCCCCCCCCGGCAGTTGCTCTCACATTCCTCAGGATGAGAGGCTGTGTCCTCATTCATACAGAAAATATGTGTGAAGTTAATAATTCACAGAGACAGCAGACAACTTGTTCTGTCAATCAGAATGTAAAGACTACATAGATCAAAGCCCAAGTCTGGCCATCTACATAAAATCTAGGGAAGTTTTGTCAGACCTAAAATCCATTAAAATGTTTAGAGACATTTGGAGATAGAATCAGGCATCCATGTGTGAATACCCAACTATGTAGGAGGTGGTGCATGTGCACAGGAGCTGCCCAAAAAGGATATGGGATTTAGTTCCTCCACTCCCTTTCAATTTCCCACCACACAGCTGATCAGCATGACTGCAGCTTGTTTGGCAGGGTTATACATGTACAGCCCAGCTCACTGAGTGTGTACAGTTGGATTAAGGTCAAGAGTTATAGGTGGTTAAATCAAACTGGGTTAGGTTAAGAACTCTAACAGTATTGGCTTTGCCAGGGACCCAATCCAGATAAGGATTGCTGCATAAGGAAGGGGGTTAACCCCAACCTGAAACCTAAAATTGCTGTTTGTCCCACAGTTGTAAGGATATGGGCAGCATAAAAAGTAACTGTACGTTTGCCCTACTGGGATTATTAATTATTATTAAGCCCTACTGGGAAAATGGCAGGAGGCAAGGGTTAATTACCCTATCTCCTTTTCTGTGGTCATACCCCAAATCGGGCCCTGGAACAACTGCTATTTATAAAGAGAGAAAAAATGTGGGAATGCTTAGATTGGCTCTTGGATGACTGAATTTTTAAAAAGGAGTTATTTTCATGAGAAGCTTCTTATTTGGACCGTAACTGTTGACATATTGTATTTGTACTGTTAAGAGTTTACTGCTAAGATTTAATTGTTTTATTGATTACTGTTCTTGCTGATTCCCTAAATATTTGTAAACTACCTTGATGTTGTGAGTGTATATACACAAACACCCCTATCTAAAGAGAGAGAGAGAGTATAGCTGCTTAAACAATAAATGGTTTGAGCCAATTTTAAGTGCCTAAACTCTACCAATTTCAATTAGTGGTGCCTGACTTCACCTGGATTTCTCTTTAGTATTTTTCTTGCACTACAATTCTAACTGTTCATGTTACCTGTACTTCACACACTCCCAAGGTGTAATTAATATAATTTGTCTACTCATGGTGAGTGTCTCAGTCAGGGCTAATTTTGATATACATACTATTGGCTTAGAATTGTGGAGGCTGAGAGCCGAGAGATAATAGCTCAATGAGCATCTTCTCAATTTATTCCCTTCTCTTGAGTGAATGCATTCTAAAAGGGTGCTAGGGACCTTCATCTAAATAAAAGGGTCCTGAGGACCTTTAACTCTCTTTGCATAAAAGATGAGAATGTGCATCTCACTGTCCTGTGTTCTAGCTTGGAGGTGGCTTTCTGTTGGATCCCAAGCATTCAAAACAACTCCACGTTGCAAAGCAAGTAAGGTTTATTTCAAAGCGTTGGTGTAACCAGAACAGGACATTGTTAGGAATAACTACAGGTAACCAGGGAAGGCATAATAAAGACATTTGAACCAGGGAAGGACCAATGGGTCCAGGCAGCTAGCTGACACTTTCAAAGTCTGGCCTTTGACTCAGAAGGCAAACACAAGTGTTTATCCACAAAAGGATGCTCAGGATGGAGAGAACACAGTACTTGGTCTGTGGCACGCTTTGTATGAAGTTTCACAGCTGTCCCTCCTGGCCGCCACCCTTTGCTCTTCTCCATATGTAAATCATCATCTGCTCCCTCTTTTAACATAACAACCATGCCACTGAAATGGTAAAAGAGCTGAGAAAAAGTTGATTTGTTTAGATATATCTATAAAACAAATGATAAGCATTTAATAAATGGGGAGAAGTTCTGTTTATCCTAACACCCCCTCCCCTAAATATTTAAGCAATATCACAAAAGGTCATGTTATGTTATAATAAAGTTGTTTGTCATATGTCTTTACCAAGATATTCTGTACTCTGAAACATAACTGATTCAAATCCTTGAGTGTAGCTCCAAGCCAATGAATGCTCTTCTGCCACCCACACTGTATAAAAGCTACAATGTCAACTGAGCCTGTGCTGGCTTGATTCCCTATTTGGAATCCCCCCCCAGAGTTAATTGCCCTGCATGGGATGAGGGAGATACAAGGGGTAAGAAAAGGAAGGTCTCTGAAAGGTAACCCAAGGGTTTCTGGGAATTTACCAGGCCTAGATCATCCCCTTTGCTAAATAGCTCTAAATAAATGTGATGTGACTTAATTGTATAGGAATTATATTGCCGTCATTTTACAAAAAATGGGAAACTCAGAAGTTTAGGCAGGGAAGTGGTGGTCACATTACCAGCTGTAAGTATATAGGAAGTTTAGCCATAAATAAGCAGAGAGCAGTACAGCAGAAGATTCCAAAGGAAGTAATTAAAAACAGGAAACCAAACTTCTGCAAGTACATATACCAGAAGAAAGAGTTTTTGGCTGAGTGGAAAAGAGAAACACATGCAATTAGTCTCACCCTTATTGCTTACTTCACACATGTTCCTCAGCAGTGTGGAATCATATCATGAGAAAGCAGATCCTATGATGCTGTGAATGTGGCTGCATTTATGTTGTCTTGCTCTCTGTGGCTTATGTTTTGAATCTCATGATGCCTGTGTTATGGGTCAACAGAAGACAATCTAGAATGCAGTCAATTAGCACTTTTGACCTTCACTTACCAGCCACCAGCAATTTAATGTCTATACTATGAGATACAGCTCAAGTAATACAACCAGAGGTCATTTCCTGCAGGAGCGCACAGGAGCGGAGCTCCGGCAGTAAAGAGCCCAGGGGGCGGGCACACGCAACAAGTCCCACCCCCTGCTCCCAGCAGCCCTCAGTCAGAGCAAGAAGCAGCCAGGTAAATTGCAGAGCCCCCCCCCCCCGGTCCAAAACAGTCCTTTAAGACCAAGTTTTATTCAGGTACACGCTCTCCCTCTCCTGCGAGGACAGATCTGCATGTGCCCCCCCCCAATAGCTAGCAATCCAAAACAGTCCAGTGGAGCCTGAGCAGTGGGTGTTGCCTTCTGACACACTTCCGGTGATGTCAGGGTGTGTGGCATATGCAAATAAGTTATGCTAATGAGTTATGCTAATGAGCTCCTGCACCTCTTTTTCTACGAAATGACCCCTGAATACAACTAATGCCTCCAACAGATGAATCAATATGAAGTTAGTCAGCAACTTCGGCTATGACCTTAAAGAGGAAAAGGAAGAGGAAAAGGAAACTAAGAAGGACTAAAAAAGGAAGAAGATCTAACAATTAACTTTGATTAACTGGAAACGAGGAATAGACAAAGTGAGATGAACAGAAGGAGGATGCGTATAAGGGATCTATGCCGAAGAAACAGAAATGGCATATAAACATTGTGGGGAAGGTACGGAGGGTAGGGCACATCACACGTATGGGAATAGGGATGCATCTGATTGTAATGTGCATAAAAATATATATAATAAAAAAATGAAGTTAGTCAGACATGTCAGTTCTTCACTTTTGTCAACAGGGTGTGGCTCAGTGGTAGAGCATTTGCTTTGCATGGCGCAGGTTGCAGGTTCCATCCCTATCATCTCCAGTTAAAACGGTCAGGTAGCAGGTGATGTGAAACAGCGCCAGATCATTGGTCTGCCGCAGTCAGTACTGTCTACTCTGATAAGCAGTGGGTCTCCAGAGTCTCAGGCTGAGGTCTTTCACAACATCTGCAAGCTGATCCTGTGAGGTGGCAGGGATTGAACTTGGGACCTTCTGCATACAAAGCAGGTACTCTAGTACTGAGCCATACCTACTCTTTGGATCAGGGTGGATCATACTAGCGGAATCAGCAGCATTTATAAGGTCAGACAATTTACAAATCAGGTGCAGATGAAAGAAAACAATTGCAGCAACTGCTCCAAGCTATTTTTCCATAAAGGTGGGTCCAAGAGTACTACCAAACTCTTTATCTGATCTAATAATGATAATGTTACAACATACAACACTGGTAAGTCAGTCTCCTCCAGAACATTCACTTTCCTAAGCACTGTCACCTCTGTATTACCTAGATTTTCCCACATATATCAGTGCTATTCAGTGTTATTATGTTGCTATGATACTCTGATGAGTAAAAGATACTTGTTGAATAATGACAGGTAGAACCTTGGATCTGTGGTCTGGCTTCTAAGATGCATAAACTTCCTTGTTCTCAAGGAAAACTGATTGCTAAATCTCATTTGAAGGAAATATTTTCCTCTTTTGTGCTATTAAAAAAACAATAACAGCCACCCTTCGGTACTCATTGTTGCTTTATATACATGACCTACATACTCTAAATGTTGTGACCTGGCAATTCAAGGTGACTTGCAAATGTATCTTGAATGCAGATCTCTGTCAATCATGAGCTTTCTAACCATCCATCACAAAGATTTTTTTAAAGGAGGTGGAAAAACATGCAGTTGTCCGACTCAGTAATGCTGTCTGGCATGGTACCTGCATTCTGAACCCAGAACTTGTTAAACTGAACCTTGGCAGCACTGGGTGTCATTGACAGTGATGGACACCATTGTCACATGCTAAGTTGTGGTATGGAATAAAACTGGCGAAGAGTGGGAGACGAGGGTGAGAGTGGGGATGACTTGCTCTACTTGACACTGAAATGGTGGTTTTACATGCAATTGTAAGCAGAGTTATACTATTCTGTGTCAATTGATTTCAGTGCATGTAGAAGGATGTGACTCTGCATAGGATTGCACTGCTATTTTGATGCTTGAGATGTATCAGTCAAGTTTTTTGGGGGGATTTCAAATGAACAAATGATGGTAGGACCATTTTTCCAGTCTTGTGTTGATAAAGTAGGATGCCACACAAACCCATTAGTCTTCAAGGTTCCATAAGCCTGTCTGTTTGCATTGTGTGTTCCATCTGAGATCACTGGATCAAGATATTAACCTATTTTGTGGAAATTACTTATTTTTCAACTAGCATTTCAAAAATACATTTTGGGAGCCAAAGGAGAAATGCCCTTCTCTTCTTTCTCAACATGGCCATGAGTTTGATCATCCCTCCCCCCGAAGAGCATCTCCTAAGGGGGCAACATAAAATACTTTATAAAACCTAGACAGAACTTAAAAACACTTTCGAGGAGATAGGCTTTTCAGGGGTGCATGATCTATATCATTTGATGGATTCTTTCTCTGAGGAAAATCATAAGTGTGAAATGTACAGGATACCTAGCTCCCTTAGCTGACAGTACCTGTGGTTTTTCCTCTGCCATTTAATTATGAGCCATTGTTTTCTACCTATAAATTTTCTACATTAGCCAATTAAAATGTTCATAAACTATGCATCTGTTGGCCAGTTTTTCATGTGTGTGATACAGAGCAAAAAGCAGAAGAGAACATGAAGTTCAAAGGTATATCCTGGTGGAGACATTTTTCCAGGCATAATAGTATTTGTACCAAAGGTGAGTCTCAGGTCTGTACTTAGTGGAACCTGCAAGTCTAAATAAATAGAATCTGTCTACTTTTTCTCTGGCTGAGATTTTCTTCAGCTTCTGTGCCAGTTAGAAATATTTCTGCGGCATTAAGAATGGCATATCTTTGACAAAAAAAACTCAGTTACTTAGTGGTAATGAATATTTTATTGCTCCTTTAAAGCAACCCCCTTCTTATTATTAACCTTTTCCATGCTTTATAATCCTAGAGCTCTCAGTTGCTTGCTGGAAAACTTTCTTTTGTGAATGGAAAACAAATCCTTCATCTATTAGCCTTTAGATTCTAATCCTTTCTTTTGTTTTGCCATGTGCTTTTATATGTGGTTTCCCAGAGAATGGCAAACTGGGAATATATCATTACAATCAAACCTTTGGCATTTATAATTGATCTTATCGCTGAGTTGGACTTTTTCAGTTCTTTGTCTGGTATTTGTAGACCTTCATTTGAAAAGCCAAATTACAAGGCCCTGCTCTACAACCTGACATTTAAAATGGGGTTTTGGTCCCATATTGTGCCATGTGCTTTGTGTGTTGAGTAATCTAGGAGGGGCTGACACTCCTTCAGACTATAAGGTAGAAGCTTTGGCATAACAGCAATAGGTTTGTTGGTTTTTTTTAAAAAAATAGAGTAATCACAGAAGGAAAGTCTGAGATTCAGGTCTGACAATAGCAAACGGATAAGCCCATAAATTACCCAGTTATAACTCTCAGCCTGTAATGTACAATGCAACTTGAGAGGTTTCTGGGAAACCTTTGACCTCATACTATTTAGACAGAACATTGCCTAATATTGAATGAGACTATTTCACCTACTTCACTGCTGTTTAGTATGACTGTTAATGGCTCTAAGAACGTCTGAGGAAACGATGCTAGAAATTGAGCCTGGGACCTTTGGCATGCCAAGCATGTGCACTCCCAATCAGCTGTTGCCCAGCCTCTCCCCACATTGTTGAATTAAGTGCTGAAAAACAAAGTGATGTCTGACTCATTTGGTTGTTTTGGTGAACAATGGCTTGGTGTGAACACCATTTGCTATACTTGCAGAAATCAAAGATGATTTTGTATGATGTGCTGAATCTTTTGATTAACCAGAATGTCATGTAGGCGAACTTGTCTGAAGGTCAGTTCAGCATTAACTTAGATGATCCATGGGGTCGCGAAGAGTCGGACTCGACTGTGCAACTGAACAACAACAAATCATAACATAATGTAGGAGAGGTGAAGAAGAGGGTTTTTTGATACCGTAGACCACCAGAAAGACAAATAAGTGGGTTCTAGATAAAACCAAGCCTGAACTCTCCCTAGAAGCAAAAATGACCAAACAGAGGCCATTGTATTTTGGTCATATTATGAGAAGACAAGACTTGCTGGAAAAGACAACAATGCTAGGAAACGTTGAAGGCAGCAGGAAAAGAGGAAGACCCACCATGAGGTGGATTGACTCAGTCTGTTTGCAAGACCTGAGAATGGCTGCTAATAATAGTAAGTTTTTGAGGTCCTTAATTCAGGGGGTTGCCATAAGCGATTTGATGGCACTTCATGCACACACACCATAACATTTGTTTTGCTGCCTCCGGTCCTTAGGGAAGGACAGAATGGGGGATCTCATGTCTTCTCCCCTCACCAGTGCTTAATTATTAATACTGGTAATATTCTTTGGGGCTTTCCCAAGCATGTGTGTCCATTCCCTCCTTCATTGTACTTGGGAATATCCATACCTCTCTACTGTACCTATAAACATGTGTGGCTGGGGAAGTGGAATAGCAGTTGCCTCTCTGGACTTTTGACTCAGGAGATGGCTGTGATGTTAAAGACCGGATCCATGTTTCAGGATGGTGGTGGTGGAGGATGGTGGGGCTGAATAAGGCTCAGATTAAGGAGAATATTAAATCAACCAGCATTACTACTTGCCTCGTCTGTGTTTTTTAACCAGCTTGACATTTGGAATAGTAAAGTTTTAGATGTGCTTACCTCATTGAGAATGGGCAAATCAGATCCTACCTGGCTGAAATTTGGTTGGTATCTACTATCAAAGGAAGTAAAGAAGAAAAAGGTGGGTTAAATATTTAGTGGGAAACACAAAAATAATAGAGGAGTGTGGAACAAAGTACATGCTCTAAAAAAGAAGAAAAAGTAACTAAAATTAATTTAGAAAATGAAAGCTACAACAAAACTAAAACAGTTATTAAACTGGCATTAACTATAATAACTAAAACTGATTTGTATTAAAGTGTTTTACATCAAATTAAATTTTTGGATTTGGTTTTTATATGTTCACTTCCTTTACTAGATTAATGAATTATGGTCAATGCTTGAATAATGCAATATGCTGTGTTTTACATTTTATTTTGAAATGAAAAGGTCGAACCAGCTCTCAAGTACATGAAGAGAGCATGATGATTTCATTAGCAGTTTTATGAATAGTTCATTGAAGCTTGAGAATATAGCTGAGGGCAGGGGTAGAGAGCAGTAGGGTTGCCAGAAACCTGGGGGGGAAAAGTCCTGTCATGAAAAGCTTCAACTGTCCATTTCTACATATTAAGTCTCTATTAAGAAGGCAAGACTTTTTTTCCTGCAGGATGTTGGCAATCGCAAGGGGAGTGAGTCTGTCTAGAAGTGGTGTCTGCCTCCTCCTTCATACACAGCTGTCCTGTGGTTGGCAAGCAGTCTCCCCCCCCCCCCCCTCGTTTCTCCGCGCCCGTCACATTTTTTTCTCCTCTTCCAAGGATACTAGGATGGCACAAAATGGGTCTTCCTTCCTTTTATCCTCATAACAAGTGTGTGTAGATAAAGCTGAGACTGGCCCAAGGACTCCTAGTGAGTTTCATGGCTTTGTGGAGATTTGAACCTGGGTCTACTTGGTCCTGGAGTCAGCACTCAACACTATACAACATTGGCTGTCTGATTTACCAACATACTTCTTAATGGGATAGGTAGGTACACAACCTGGGTGTGAAAGGATATTAAGGAGGGAGGAACTTAAAAAAAATGTTATCATTTCATTGGTTTCATCAGAGAATTGGAGACAAACTCTGAACATAACATTCAATTTCCTCTTTAGAGTCTGGCATTCACTGTGTGATCCATTAATAGAGGAATGGTTTGGGGTTTTACTTTCTACAGCTTCCTAGCAATAAACTCTGTTGCTGGTATGCTGTATGTCTGAATTCTAACAGTGCCCATTGATTATTTTAAGGCAGAAGGCACTTCAGCTGGGGTTAAGTAGCTAATGAAATTATTACTAAGTAGGGATTAGCTGAGCTATCTTTATGTTGTCATTTTAAAGTCTTGTTTACTTTGTTTTCGTATAACCTGGAATGCCATTTCATTTACTGGCTTATTATTTGCTTTACTCACAGGTCACTTGCCTATCATCACTAGCTCCAGAGCAAACACTCACTCCTCAGTCATGAATAGCAGCTTTTTAAAAAACAGACACACCTGGTTCAAACATAGAAGATAAACGGGAGTGACTAAAATTCTCCTCTTCTTTGCATAGGAGCAGAAAGTTGTTTTTGACCCGTTTCTATCGCTTTTTGTGCTGTAACAGCTCAAGGGCACCCACTCAGGGAACTGTCATTTATTCAGAAGCAAAGTACATTGCAGCAACATGGTCTCCAAAAGGAAAGTTTGAACATGTCAGCTGAAGATATTGCCTCTCATATTTTGTTCACAGGGATATTGTACAGATTCATCTGAACCACACCGCCTGGGATGTTAGGTGGCCCTCAGTTTGATCAACTTCTCCATTAAACTTTGCATGAGTTGTCTGTCTACCATTCCTCTTTCAGGAGGAGGCCACAGTTATGGGTAATAGGCTGGCCCGTAGCTAACACGAGCCCATGGGGCCTGGCCCCCTAGTGTTTCTTCTGGGCCCCCTCCCTCCAGGGCTGTCCCCAAAGTGCTCCAACAGACCACCTGCACTGTACTTTCATTTCATTAGCTGGTGGGCCCCCTGAGGCCCCCTCCCAAAGAATTCCCTAGCTACGGGGCTGGTAATAGGTCTCCTTCCTCACTTCACAGTTCAGTCTTGTGACTTCACCTCATCACTGCTATCATCCCTTGAACCTGCCACTGCTGTTCTAATCTCTGCTAGCCCCAAAAGCTCTATTTGTTAATGCCACTGAGCTTATGCAGACATAAGGCAAAATGCGTGGATGAGTTGCAGCTGACTTATGGTGATCCCATGAAGTTCTATCTTGTGCAGTTTTCAAGGCAAGAGAGGAGCTGAGGTGGTTTGAAGAAGAAGAGTTGTTCTTTATACCCTGCTTTTCTCCACTTAAGGAGTCTCAAAGCAGCATACAATTGCCTTCACTTCCTCTCCCTACAACAGGCATAGGGTTGCCAGGTCCTTGCCTTCTGCTGGCGAGGGGCTCCAGGCTGCTCTCTTGGATCTTCTGGCATGCACGCCAAGTGCATGTGCCGTGATGATGTCACCCAGAAGTGACATCATTGCACTGGGCATGTAGTGCAGGGGACGCTCTAGCGTTTGGGCAAAAAACTATGGTCACCATCAAGTTTTTAGCCGAATACTAGAGTATCCCCTGGCATTGTGCCTGGCATGAGAACACTCCAGGCACATCAGGTGCAGTGGGGCTCTTCAGGGGCAGGGCTTCCCCTGCTGGCCAGCTGGCTGGCAGCAGATTGGGCCCCCCCAAATCAGGAAATCTACATAGCAGCCCCAGTCTTCTTTGGTGACCTCGCATCCGAGTACTGACCCTGCTTAGCTTCCAAGCTCTGATGAGACCAGGCTAGTCTGGGCAATTGGAGCTGCAAATGCATTGAGATTTAAAAATCGCTGCCTAGTATATGAAGTGACCATGTGAAATACTTATGCTGACTAATACTAACAAATATTGTATTTGAGGAATGTTCAGGCAACTATGGCTGCAGGGCAGGAAAGTGTTGGTGTTGGGGTATTTCTTTCACATTGTAAATTGGTGGTTTGTACTATTTTATGATGTAAGGATGTTGTTGGCATGTTTGTTGTTGTTGTTGTTCAGTCACACAGTCGAGTCCGACTCTTCACAACCCCATAGACCACATCACGCCAGTCACACCTGTCTTCCGTCTTGCTCCAGAGTTTACTTAATTTCATGTTCGTTGCATCGATAACACTGTCTAACGATCTCACCCTTTGCCATCCCCTTCTTCATTTACCTTCAAATTTTCCCAGCATCAGGGTCTTCTCCAGTGAGTGCTCCCTTCTCATTTGTTGGCCAAAGTATTTGAGCTTCAGCTTCAGTATCTGGCCTTCCAGAGAACAGTCAGGGTTGATTTCTATTAGGATTGACTGATTCAATCTCCTTGTAGTCCAAGGGACTCTCAAGAGTCTTCTCCAGCACCATAATTTGAAAGAATCTATCCTTTGGCGCTTGGCTTTCCTTATATATTATATAGAAACATCTAGAGCACTTTATAGTTTGGCCTTCCTTATATATTATATAGAAACATCTAGAGCACTTTATAGTTGTTATATTATAATGACTGTTTTTATGCTGTTTTAACCTGTTTTATGTATTGGCATGTGCCCCATTTGTGGGCCGCCCTGAGCCTGCTTCCGGGGAGGGCGGGCTATAAATTAAAATAATAAATAATAAAATAAAAATAGTCCAATTCTCTCAGCCATACATTATTACTGGGAATACCAGTACATTACTTTGACCATATGGACTTTTGTTGCTGTCTAGGTTTGCCATCACTTTCCTCCCAAGGAGCAGGTGTCTTTTAATTTCAAGGCTGCAGTCACCATCTGCAGTGATCTTGGATTCTAGGAACGTGAATTCTGTCACTGCTTCCACAACTTCCCCTTCTATTTGCCAAGGAGTGATGGGGCCGAATGCCATGATCTTATTTTTTTTGATGTTGAGTTTCAAACCAACTTTTGCACTCTCCTCTTTCACCCTAAGCAAGAGGCTCTTGAGGTCCTCTTCACTTTCTGCCATTAGAGTGGTATCGTCTGCATGTCTGAGGTTGTTGATGTTTTTCCCGGCAATCTTAATTCTGGCTTGTGATTCATCCAGGCTGGCATTTCGTATGATGTACTCTGCATATAATTAAATAACCAAGGTGACAATATACATCCTTGTCGTGCTCCTTTTCCTATGCTAAACCAATCAGTTGTTCCATATCCGGTTCTAACTGTCGCTTCTTCACCCTTATACAGGTTTTCAGGAGACATGTGAGGTGGTCTGGTACTCCCATCTCTTTAAGGACTTGCCACAGTCTGTTGTGATCCACACAACCAAAGGCTTTAGCGTAGTCAATGAAGCAAAAGTAGATGTTTTTCTGGTACTCCTTTGTTTTCTCCATAATCCAGCGAATGTTGGCAATCTGATCTCTAGTTCCTCTACCTCTTTGAAACCCAGCTTGTACTTCTGGCAGTTCTCTATCCATGTACTGCTGAAGCCGAGCTTCTAAGATCTTGAGCATGACCTTGCTAGCATGTGAAATGAGTGCAATTGTGTAATAGTTTGAACATTCCTTGGCATTGCCCTACTTTAGGATTGGAGTGTAAACTGACCTTTTCCAATCCTGTGGCCACTGTTGCATTTTCCAAATGTGTTGGCATATTGAGTGCAGCACTTTGACAGTATCACCTTTTAAGACTTTGAATAGCTCAGCTGGGACATCATTTCTGCTAGCTTTGTTGTTAGTAATACTAACATTTGACTTTGCACTCCAGGATGTCTGGCTTGAGGTCAGTGATCACACCATCGTGGTTGTCAAGGACATTGTATAGTTCTTCTGTGTATTCTTGCCATCTCTTCCTAATCTCTTCTGCTTCTGTTAGGTCCCTACCATTTTTGTCCTTTATCATGGCCAGCTTTGCATGGAACATTCCCTTGATTTCTCCAATTTTCTTTAAGAGATCTCTAGTCCTTCCCATTCTATTGTTTTGCTCTGTTACTTTGCATTGTTCATTCAGGAAAGCCGGCTTATCTCACTGTCCTCTGGAAATCTGCATTCAGTTGGGTAAATCTTTCCTTTTCACCTTTGCCTTTCACTTCCCTTCTTTCCTCTGCTATTTGTAAAGCCTCATCAGACAGTCACTTTGCTTTCTTGCATTTCTTTTTCTTTGGGATGGTAGTGATTGCTGCCTCCTGTACAATGTCATGAACCTCCGTCCATAGTTCTTCAGGCACTCTATCAAATCTAGTCCCTCGAATCTATTCTTCACCTCTACTGTATATTCATCAGGGATGTGATCTAGGTCAAACCTGAATGGCCTAGTGGTTTTCTGAACTTTCTTCAGTTTAAGTCTGAATTTTGCAATGAGTAGCTCATGATCTGAGCCACAGTCAGCTCCATGTCTTGTTTTTACTGACTGGATAGAGCTTCTCCATCTTTGACTGCAAATTATATAGTCAATCTGATTTCGGTGTTCCCCATCTGGTGATGTCCATGTGTAGAGTCGCCTCTTCGGTTGTTGGAAAAGGGTGTTCGCTATAACCAGTGTGTTCTTTTGACAAAAGTCTGTTAACCTTTGCCCTGCTACATTTTGCTTTCCAAGGCCAAACCTGTCTGTTATTCCGGCTACCTTTTGACTTCCTACTTTAGCATTCTAGTCCCCTATGATGATGAGGTCATCTTTTTTTGGTGTTAGTTCTAGGAGGTGTTGTAGAACTGGTCCACTTCAGCCTCTTCTGCATCAGTGGTTGGGGCATAGACTTGGATTACTGTGATGTTGAATGGTTTTTGAGATTGTATCCCATTACTGCCTTTCTCACTCTCTTGTTGACTACAAAGGCCACACCATTTTTTCTATGGGATTCTTGGCCACAGTAGTAAATATAATGGTCTTCTGAGTTAAATTCACCCATTCCCGTCCACTTTAGTTCACTGATTCCCAAGATGTCGATGTTTAGTCTTGCCATCTCATTTTTTACCACGTCAAGCTTACCTTGATTCATAGATCTTACATTCCAGGTTCCTATGCAGTATTGTTCTTTGCAGCATCGGACTTTCCTTTCATCATCAGACACATCCACAACTGAGCGTCCTTTCGGCTTTGGCCCAGTCACTTCACTCTTTCTGGGGTTACTTGTACTTGTCTTCTGCTCTTCCCCAGTAGCATATTGGACACCTTCCAACCTGAGGGGCTCATCTTCTGACGTCATATCTTTTAGCCTTTTGTTACGGTCCATGGGGTTTTCTTGGCAAAGATACTGGAGTGGGTTGCCATTTCCTTCTCCAGTGGATCACATTTTGTCTGAGTTGTCTGCTGTGGCCTGTCCATCCTGGGTGGCCCTCCAAGGCATAGCCCACAGCCTCATCAAACCACACAAGCCCCCTCACCATGTCAAGGCAGTGATCCACGAGAGAGTTGTTGGCATAAGTAACCCCAAATACACTGGATGTGAAGGAAAGACCATTTTTCACATTTAAGATAAAATCTGAGTGCTCTGTTCTTTCAATAAATATTAACACTGCTATTTACAGCCTCAGGTGACAAGGCACAGAGGCTATCAGCCATTACATGGACTGTTTCAGCATGTCCTGATGATAAAGCACATGAAGAGACCCTTGGTGAACCAGCTAGACTATTCACAACTTTTTTAAAAAAGAACTCATGTAAACATTCCTTTCTGGTTTGGCATAATAGTATGCCAGATATATATAAGTTCCCAAAAAGCAACTATGGGGACCTGCTATGGGTTGGGGCTATGAAACAGATAAAGGAAAGTTTTGAATCTGATCCTTTTTTCAGTATTTCATTCCTTAAAAATGGTCTTTTCCTAGTTTCCCAGGGGAAAAAAAACACAGGCATAATATGGATACCCAGCTTTTTCATTATCAGTATTTAAAGAAGCTTGGGGTAATGGTACAATTTTTTTTTTTGCATTTTCATATGTGCATGTGTGTGCATGCATGTGTGTGCACCTGGAAGTCATGGTGACTGACCCCTACTGGGGGCCTGGAGAATGAATATTCAGTGAGGTGGCTGAATAAAGCCTGTCTCCACCTCCCGACTGCTGGTATTCCAAGGAGGTCTCCTATCCAAGTAGTTGCTAGAGTCAGCCCTACTTAGCTTCTGAGATCTGATGAGGTCGGCTTGGCTGGGCTATCCAGGTGAGGGTGGGTAATGGTACAATTTTTGATTGGAAAAATGGTGAAGAGTGAATTAAACAAGGACCTTACTGTCACTTTAAATGAGTGGTTAGAAGGAATTATACAGCTTCCGGGGCCAGTGGTAAACAATGCTTTCCGTGTAAACCCTCCCCGAACAGGCTTACCTGCACTGATACCTGATATCGTGGCAGATCTTAAGGACACAAAGATCAAGAAGAACCTCTTGGAAATTGCCAGGAAGAACAGAGGTCTGAAGCTTGAGGACACTTTGGTCCAGCTATACCCAGATATTCCTTTTGAAATACTAAATGCCAGAAAAAATATGCGCCTAATTGCACAAAAGCTTGCAGAGAAGAACTACACGTACTGTTGGCTTCCGCATGGACATATATCAGTTACACACCAAGGAAGAATATTCACAGCCCATGATTTAACATCTGGTGAAGAGCTTCTGAATGCGTTGGAATTGGACTCGGGCTAGGAGTCCAAGAACTGGTAATCAAAAGAAGAGGAACGTTCCATAAGACTGTAAAGAACTACATCAGAGGAGATTGCAGCTATAGAGTTACCTTTCCCCCCTTCTTTTGCTTTATATATTTTCCCCGAAGTAAAGTAGCCTGGAATATATAGCGTAGGGGAGCACATCGGTAGGGCCATTGGGATACCCCCCACACCTCCCGAATGGGCAAGACTCATTGAGAGTCTTCTATGGAACTGCTCCGGAGTCTCAGGAGAGGGAACACCGATTAGAAGAGCTCCAGTTAAAGAAGAAGTACAGAATTTAGTAAAAGATTTTAAGGGAGTAGAGTAAAGAAATGGAGGAATATATTTCTTTTTTATCTTACTTTCTATTTTTATTGTAATTCATCTTATTATATTGATTTTGAAATGAAACATATACAGTTATAAACATAAGGAGATCTAAAGGGAAATTATGGGAGATAGAGTTTATAATTGCATTTGTACTGGAGTAATTTTGAGAGGCAGAAATATTTACTTAGGTGTGCCAATTTCTATCAGATTTAATTAATGATTATAATTTACAAATGAAGTAGAAGCAGAATAGAACTGGCAACTTG
This sequence comes from Gekko japonicus, assembly GCF_001447785.1. Lineage (NCBI taxonomy): Eukaryota > Metazoa > Chordata > Lepidosauria > Squamata > Gekkonidae > Gekko > Gekko japonicus. The sequence continues at coordinate 140,303 of NW_015174292.1, forward strand.
TAGAAGAATATTATTAAAGAATGCTAAATTCATTTCCTGAAGTAGAATAATTAATTTGTAAGAGTTTGAAATTGGACCCCCACAGCTTGCTGTTAAGGACAAATTATAGCTTTGAAGTTCTAAGAATAAAGTGCCCCCATCACATATGTCTTGGCTCTTAAATTGTGTGAGCAGAGCTAGGCAGTCCTTGTTTAAATCTTATCTCAGCCATGAACTCAGTAGGTGATCTCGAGTATTCTCCCAGTCTCAGCCAATGTTCCCTCTAAGCTGTGGAGTCTTGTGAGCAAAAATTCTAATTTGTGAGCTACTGGCATTAAAATGGTGAGCGAACGATTTGCTTACTGCATAAATTACATTGCTCTGGAGCCAGCCTTCCTGAGCTAAGACAAAAATCTGTGAGCTGAAGGCTAAAAAACTGTGAGCTAGCTCACACTAACTCAGCTTAGAGGGAACACTGGTCTCAGCACCTCCACCTAACACACATTGAGCCTCAGAGGGGGTTCAGTGTGTAGTGTGACACCCATTCTCCACTCACAGAGTGCCTCCCCTCAGGTTCATAATTACAAGTAGGTCAGAGCATCACACCCTGCTACCTTCCAGTCTCTTTAACAATCGCTAGAGAGCCATGACCATTTCACCTTTCAGGTCCTCTCATTCACAGAGACATCAGCAGACAGGGTAGCCCAGCCCCTTTTAATAGAAGGCCTTCACTCAAACATTTCACTGAGTTATTGGGGTTGGGGGCTGAAACACTGTCCTATTCACATACTTTGTTGTTGTTGTTCAGTAGCACAGTCGAGTCCAACTCTTCGTGACCCCATGGACCACATCATGCCAGGCCCTCCTGTCTTCCATCTATCTTTGCGCGTCAGCAGAAGTCCGATGAAGCGGCCACCAACTTCATGGCCGAAGTTCACAGGCTGGCCATCCACTGTGGATTCCTGACCTAGGAGATGCCCTCCTTAAACAATTCATCATGGGCATCAGGGAACAGAAGCTCCACCTTAAGCTCATCAGCCACATGGAGCTGACACTAGAAAAAGCGATGCAAGAGACCACAGCTTTCGAAAAATCTCAATGCAACCGCCAGGCCCACGCCACACATCAGGCCTCAGCCTCCCCGATCTCTGATGTCTCAGATGAGAATGAAGTGCACCAGGTCCATCGCCCAGGTTGCCATGACTCGTTACCTTCTGCCACTGCCAAAGCGTGCCCCATGCAGCCCTCCGCTCAAGTGCCTTGCGCCAATTGCAGCAAGGACCATGAACGATGCTCCTGCCAGTTTCATGGTGCAATCTGCCGGACCTGTCACACGTCCAGCCACATAGCACATGCCTACCGCTCCTGAAGGACCAGACATCACTCCGCTGTACACCAGGAATCAGCAGAACTCCACACAATGTCTGTTCACCAACACCAGGTATTGACTTTGCCCCAAGACACCCCTGACAAAATTAAAGTAACTGTGTATATTGAGGGGGTGCCCTGCGAGATGGAGTTGGACATGGGGTTCTCTATTTCCACATATCTCCGAAGAGACTCTCCAGAGGCTCCGCCCACAGTAGGGGGCCCGCTTGAGACCCACTGGGTTCACCCTCAGAGACTTTCAAAAGACCCCGGTGGCCATTCAGGGGTGGGACAAGTTCCACGACCAATTGTATAGAAATATTAATTTCTGTGTTTCATGTCTCCCTTTGAATGTTCTATAGGTTTCATGTTCCCCCTTGGAATGTATCATGCTGACCCCCTGTTGTTCTGATTTCCTATGCAAGCCAGATGGCTGACCATTTGGTCGATTGCCCGCCATAAAGATTCCTTTACTTGCTGAACGAGTTCCCAGCAGTTTTTGATGGTACACTTGGCTGCTACACTGGTCCAGCCATTTCCCTAACTCTCGACCCGCCCACCCCATCCGCATGAAGGAGAGGTGTGTTCCGTCTGCACTTAAGCTAAAGATAGATGTGGAACTGGATCGCCTGGTGGCTCAGGGGTTTTTGGAACCTGTGCTGCATGCCCTCTGGGAGACCTCCATAGTTACTCCTGTGAAGCACAATGGGGACGTCTGTATTTGTACAGACTACAAATGTACAATTAACAAGGCCTTGCAGGACCACGCTTATCCCGTTCTGGTGGTCGGTCATGTCCTGGTGTTCTTAGCTAGTACAAAGGCTTTTGGAAAACTGGACTTGGCCCAGGCGTACCAGCAACTTCCTGTAAACAATGCCACTGCAGAGGCTCAGACTATCGTGACACAGAGGGGTGCTTTCCAGGTGCGGCGGTTGCAGTTTGGGGTCAGTGTGGCCCCGGGGATCTTCCAGAATCTCATGGACTGTCTTCTTAAAGGTATCCCCGGGGTGCAGCCATTCTTCTATGATTTTCTGATTGCGGCCTCCTCTGCCAAGACCTTCGCCGCCGTCTTGCAACATTTCCACACCGCTGGCCTTAAGGTGAAACATGAAAAATGTCTCCTGTGGGGTCCCACGGGTCAAGTTCCTGGGATTTACGGTCGATGCACAAGGCATCCACCCGACGCCCGACAAGTTCTGTGCCATCGTCAACTTCCCGACCCCTAAATCTAAGTCAGAACTCCAGGCTTTTTTGCGGCTGCTGAATTTCTACCATTCCTTCTTGCCCCACAAGGCCACTGTAGACGAGCCCCTGCACTGCCTGCTGGAAAAAAAGCTCTCTGGGTCTGTGGCCTGAAGCAGGCCTCTGCTTTTAGGGCCGTCAAAGAACTCTTAACCTCCAAAGCCGTCCTCATGCACTTCAACGAGTCCCTCCCCGTCATCCTTGCTTATGACGCTTCTCCGTACAGGGTTGGGGCTGTCCTGGGTCACCAGCTGCCTGACGTCTGGGAGGTCCCCGTGGCCTATTACTCCCAGACTCTGTCCGAGTGGAGGCTCTGGCAATTGTTGCAGGGGTAAAAGTTTCACGACTACCTCTATAGTCAGCCCTTCATTGTTGTCACCGATCACAAACCCCTGCTGGGCCTATGGCCCAGACACCACAGATGCTGTCACCCAGGGTGCTCCACTGGTCCATCTTCTTGGCCAGCTACCAGTATACACTTCTTCACCAATCCAGAAAAGCAATGGGTCACGTCGACGCTCTCAGCCACCTGCCACTGCCCTCCTGTGACCCGGCTCCAGCTCCTGCCCACCAGATCATGCTCCTCGAGGACCTGCCCGACTGTCCCATCCAGGTCTCTGACATGTCCCCCTACACCGCGTGGGACCACATCCTGTCTTGTGTTTTGAACTGCGTGGGGAGGGGATGGCCCGCCAGCTGGGCGGGCCTGGAATTTGCCATGTTCTCCTCCCGTTGGGATGAACTGTCGGCCCACAAGGGTTGCCTGCTGTGGGGCAGCCAGGTAGTTGTGCCTGCCCCGCTATGCCAGCGAGTCCTAACAGCCTTACATGACATGCATCCTGGGATTGTGCGAATGAAAGCGCTGGCCCACAGCTACGTTTGGTGGCCAGGCATGGACAGCAAAATAGAGGACCGTGTCAAACACTGCCAGAAATGCCAGGAGTCCCGACCGGAGCCACCCTGGGCCCCAGTGCAGCAGTGGGAATCCTCCCACAAACCATGAGCCTGGCTGCACCTCGACTTTGCGGGCCCCTTCCAGGGTCAGATCTTCTTCATCCTGGTGGATTCACACCAAATGGTTAGAAGTTATTATGGTCCCCTCCACATCATCCCGAGCAGTGATCCATGCCCTATGGCGGGTCTTGAGGACACTTGGCATACCCGACACAGTGGTCATGGACAACGGGATGGTTTTCACCTCGGAAGAATTATAGGAGTTCATGGGCTACTACGCCATCCAGCATGTCCACTCTGCTCCCTTCCACCCGGCAACCAACGGCCAGGCTGAGTGGATGGTGAGAATGACAAAGGAATCCCTTTGCCGGATTGTCCATGGGGACTGGGACCACCAACTGATGGCCTTCCTCTTTGGGCAGCGGATAACCCCGAGCACCACCACTGGCCACAGCCCCGCGGAACTGCTCATGGGCAGGTGGTTCACAACTCGCCTCAACCGTCTACACCCTGACCGGGCTCCAGAGCACAGTTTGACCCCGGAAAGCCAAGCAGCTCCCCGTGGATTTTCCCTGGGCGACCCCATTTACGCAAAAAACTTATCCAGGGGCCCCGCATGGGTCCCAGCCAAGGTTGTCAGGGTAACCGGGCCCCTATCTTATCAAGTTGCCACAAAAGAAAGCCAGCTGCTCCATCAGCACATCGACCAGCTCTGCAGTCGCCTCCTCCCTGCCGAAACCAGGTCACCCATGTTCCAGCCAGAGGACAGTGAAGAGGACCTGCTAAGCCTTGGAACACAGGAACCCGAGGAGAACTTGCCAACATTAAGTGAACAGCCAGCTGCCAGGGAACAGTCATCAGAGAGAGCTGGCGGAACACCAGAGCCAGCAGTTCCCCAGGACCCTGACTCCCTGCCAACACCACCTCTGGTCCCCAGTTCCTCGGCAGGTCTGATCACTGATGTGGCCCCAGAACCCTTACCCCCACCAGCGGAGCCACGCCACTCAAACCGTGAGTGGCGCCGCCCCACTTATTTAAAGGACTTTGTCTGCCGAGAGTGTCTGAACCTTGGGGGAAGGGGTGTTATGTATTGCGATGGAACCGTACTTGGAAAGGGCTCGCTAGTGAACATGCAGAATAGTGTAGCTTGGAGCGCATCACAGTAGAAGGTTTGGATCCTAGAATGAACCAATAGACTGATCCAGATCCTAGTAGTAGCCAGTTGGTAAACTATACTCTGTAAATAGCCTATAGTGAGATATGGTGTGTGTGTTGGGTGTGGTGTGTTTCATGAACATAAGCAGGGCTCTGACCCTGAAAGTTTGTCTTAGTTTTGAGCTGAAACCACTTAATAAACATGAGCTAATCACTCTACGCGTCTGAACCCAGTACATTGCATAAACACTGACCCATGTCACTACCAGATGTCCTGGATATGCAGCAGGTTGCCCTACAGTCACCTTCCCAGTGGAGCAGGAACAAATCAGAATGTTGTGGAGTTAATGACGAAATGGCGAAAGGGTCACTCCCCAGGGTGCACATGTATTTCCATGCAGTGGAGTGGAACCGTGTGCCCATACCCATGTGGAGCAGGTGGAAGGCACAGCTGCTTCCTGGCATTGGGCCAGGGAGTGCTAGATGGGGGTATACAGATGGAAGCAGGAGCAGCAGGGAGTTGGGAATCTTTGGGTGTGTAAGGGGAGGATGCATCACCACACCCTCCTCCAAGTCACTGCCATCACTATCCTCCCTTCCAAACAGAGTTTCATGCTATAGCTTAGGTGGCAACGCCTAAAACTCTTGAATGGCAGTTGAGAACCCCATGGAAATGGATGGAGCAGAGGAAGTGGGCGCCAAGACAATGTGCTGGGGGTGGTCCTCTGCTAGGTGGGCTCTGCTCATTGCCCACAACCTCTTGGCACTAGGGAAAGTGATTACATCCTCCCATGGCCTTGAGTACAACCCATTCCATTCCCTCTCATGGCACCAAACACCTGACCAACCAAGCACCCAACCCAACCACAGCCCAGGACAGTTGATCAAGTGGGTCAGTTGCCAGAGAGGGAGGCAGGCAGGCAGATTGGCAGGCAGGGCAGCAGGCAGACAGGCACAGATTGATGGCCTTCCAGAGAACAGGCAGTTCAGTTGGGGGGAGGTTTCAAACTAGGCATGGAAAGCTATGCACTAGCATCACCCCAAGTCACTCCTCGAGACTGGAGCTCCTAAAGTAAAGTTAGTGGGCAGTAAAGACTAACACAGATCACCCCGAAATGAAAAGCAGCCCAGTGTGTGTGTGTGTGTGTATAAAATGGCAGAGAGCTGAGTTGAAGCCCCCCCCCCAAGCAGCCCTAGGAAAAAAATACCCAAAGAGAAATTCATCGTCTTATCATAACCCAAAGTGTATAGGGATGAAATAAAATGAAGTGAAAGAGGAAGGGAAACCACCAAGGAAGCAGACAGCAGGAAAATCCTGCTAAACAAATATGCTATGTGAAAGAGGAATTCAATCCCGATTTTTCCATGCTTTGCAACAATCAAAGAAAGAAACAAAAACCGAATCACAACACAAAGGAACCCAGGGCAAGGCAAAGTCCCCTGGCCCTTGACTAAATAAGTTAGATAAGCAATCCCCCCCCATGCCCAGCAGCAAAGCTCTTTCACAAATACACTCTCTCCATCCAAAACCACAACACCAACAAAGTGAATGCATGCTCGTCCTACATTTATTTAGATCTGAGTCCCATTGCGATGAATGGGAACTCTGTTATTGTAAGGCAGCAGTTCCTGTCAAGCTTTGAAAGATCCCTATTTGTGCATCCAAGGCTAGAAAACACCACCCCCACCACCGTCTGGCATTTTTGCGCCAAAGTTTTCTGAACAGCCCCAAGATGCACCAAAAGCTCAGAGATTCCTTCGGAGACCACATGCATGCCAAACATCACCTCCTGAGCCCCAATTTGCTCAGAATTCAGCACGAATTTTGGTTTATCACATGTTCACATCCACCCCTATTTTGGTTTCCCTATTCCAGCAGTCATAGATGCAACGAACATGAAATTGAGCAAACTTCAGAGGACGGCGGAAGACCAGAAGGCCTGGCGTGATCTGGTCCATGGGGTCACAAAGAGTCGGACTTGACTGTGCGACTTAACAACAACAAAATTCCAGCATTTGGGATATTTTGTAATAAAGGGACTTTTCTTTCCATTTAGCTTTAAGCTGATCTTCCCCTCAGCTTCACTCAGTCAGACATATCCTTTACCCTCTCAGCTCCCTAGTTGTCAGCTGCTGTTTTCCCACTGTCTCTCTCAAACATTCTGTCATCTCTCATTGGTGGCTCTTCGGGAGAAGTGGAACCTAACGTGTCCATCACAGTACGTGAAGTGCTTTTAACTGAAAAAAAGCACCACCTAAACATTACCAAGGAGTGGAAGATACAAAATGGCCAGGGTCCTTAGAGCTGATTTTCTGATGTGTTAAGATATTGCAAGTGGAGAAAAAGATGGAAGTCAAGTGGTGGAAGAGAGGCTGAGTTTCTGTGTCGTTCTAATCTCACTCCTTACAAACAAGAAAGAAAGAAAAGAAATACGAAGCCAGTCTGGTCAATGAAAGCATCTTATGAGTGTGTCTTAAACAAAGGATTATATTATAACATAATTGGAAGTTGAAAGTCACCTACTGCAAACAAGTCAGATATTGACATAATGCATTTACTTGATTAAACCTCAGTTAACATTTAACTTAAAATCCATATTTCTTTACACTGTTATAAAAAGGAAATAAACAGAGTGATGATGGGTGTTATATAACTATAATCTCCTGCGGTTCACATGGGTTGAATAGAAAGGTTATTAATCAGGAGCGAATCTTGAATTTCCTGTCCAATGCCTTCTGTAATTATTACTAATTTGTGTGTGTGTGTGAAAGATGGAGTGAATGAAGCACCACCACAGATTGGAGATTAACTCTGGATTCTGGCTTCAAAAAATGAGCTTCCACTATATGGAACTTGAGCATTCTGAAGCCAGGAGCCTGTGATAATTAATTAATTAACTAACTTCATCTATACCCTGCCTTTCTCCAGAGGGAACCCAAAACAACTTACGTTTTCCTCTTCTCCTCCATTTTATCCCCACAACAACCTTGTCAGGTAGGTTAGGCTGAGAGAGAATCACTGGCCCAAGATCACCCAAAAAGTTTCCATGACCGAGTGGGGATTCAAACCTGGGTCTTCCAGACCCCAGTCCCATACTCTAACCACTAAACTACACTGGCCCAAAGCTGTTACATTTGTATTCACCTTCCAAAGAACTTATGGTATTTTGGTTTCACAACAACTTCAGAAAGCTTAGCCTGAGACTGATGCAAGGCTATCCAGTGAGCTTTGTAGATAATTGTTTATTTACTTTGGTATTTTGCTTGACTAAAATTCAGTCATATATTGATAACTAGGAAGAAGGCCCGTTGTGGAGACAAATGCAATGAGCTCTACCTGGGCCGTGGCCTGCCAGGCCCCCCCCCTCGGGAGAAGAAGGGGCGATGGTGGCCTTGTCACCCATGGCAAGTGGTAGGTAGAGCACCACTGCTCTTCTGCTGGCGCTGTCCCGGCTCCTGCTGCCGGTACCGGACAGAAGGAGGGGCTTGGCGCAACGGTGGGCCTGCATCAGGGAGGCCTCGCCGTGTGTTCGGTGGTGGTGCTGCTGCTGGTGGTGGTGGCTGAATGGGCCGTGAGTGGCTCCCTGCTCAGTGGGCTCCATCAACTTATTGGCCACCTGCACGGGCCACTGCCCCAGCAACTCAGTCACAGTCGTTGAGTCGTGTGGCAGAGGTGCGGGAGAGAAAAGTGTAATTTTCTGAATTGGGTGGCTGAACAGAGGTGTGGGCCCATGTAACTCTGGTGTTGCCCCAAGTGCCCGGAGAATAGTAGGGCCAGTGGGCTGAAAGGTGCTGTGATGGAAGTGATCGCCATATGACCCCCTGCATCCTAGTGGTTAAAACCCATAAACACAGAAGGCCAATTCACAGAGCGGAGGGGAAGCCATCCTCAGGTGCTAACCAGTGCCTTGTTGCAAGCGGTGTTCCATGTAAGATGAGTTAGTATGAAGTAGCTCACAGTCTTGTAGCCTGCGCCTCATCCTTTTTTGTCTTTGCTGAGGAAGGATGGCTCCAGGGCAAACTGATTTATGCAGCAGGGAAATACCCTGCTCACCACTGTAATGCTGGTAGCTCACAAAGTAGAATTTTTGCTCACAGGACTGCACAGCGTAGAGGGAGCAGTGGTTGCAACGTGCAAACATCGAAATTGCAGGGAGCGTCCTCTTTTAAAAGAAAAGAAAATCACAGGGAGGTGAGAGATATTTGGAGGCAGTCAAAAAGTCAAAACTGTCTGTGCTTTGGGCAGGCCTGATGTGGAGGCTTTGTGGAGAAAAAAGGAAGGGTGTATGCGTGTTTGGGGGGTGTTTGGGGGGATTCTTCCCATTCTGTCCCCCCATCTCCCTGCAATAGCAATGGTAATACCTCCTTATCTCTGTGTGGGTGTATGCGCAGGCACCTCTGGCGTGAGCAGTTCAGGGAGGGAAATCTTGGCTCGGCAGTGGCGGCTGCTCCTCTTGGCTCCTGCTCCAGGGTGCCTGGCACAGCGGAGCATTAAGGTTTTAATTGTGGTGTAAGTGTGCCGGTGGCATGAGGGGGACAGGCCAGCAGCAGCCGGGGTGGGCTGTGGGGCCGGTTGGTGTGGCACTCTTCCAGGTTTCCAAGGTGCAGCAGGGCCCGGCTCTGGATCTGGACGCGCAGCAGCCAATGGCAAGAAGTGGCCAGCAGCTCTGAAGGGAGGCCAGTGCCACTGTCACGATGCTCCTGGGTGAGTGCCATGCAACTTTCTTCCCTTGGGATGTGCCTGGTGGGGGGGGGGTGAGCTGCTGGCGGAGGAAGATGAAAGGGCAGGGTTGTTTTGGTGCTTTGCCATGGCTTTGTTTGCAGAAGGGGCCATCAGCAGCACAAAGAGGCATCCAGTGTGACGAGTTGTGGTATGTGCTGGGCCAGTGGGCGGGACGCAGGCAATGCAGTCACCAATGGACGGCAAGACCTTGTGAGTGACAGGTCAGCGGGCCAAAGGCTATGGGAGCTTGGGCAAGAGGGACACGAAAAGTCTTTTATATATAAGGAGAAATGCCAGTCCCTCTGGCATCAAAGGAGTCATACCTGCTGGCTGCATTATCTATCATTTCATCTGTTTTTATCTGCATTGGTTGGATTCCAATGCTGTTCAGTTCTATGGTTACACAGATTACTTCCAGACCCTCCTTGCAGCAGACTCTAATCTGGGAGAACCGGGTTTGATTCCCCACCCTCCACATTTATTTATTTATTTATATCCCGTGCCTCCCTGCCGTAGGAGGCTCAGGGCGGCTAACAACATATTTATAAACAATATATTAAAAATCAATATATATTAAAACAGAATTAGATTCAAATTATAATATAAAAGCATAATTATAACACAAGATGGCGGCTTCCTGTCTTTATTTGGGTGGCCGCCTTCCAGGCTCTGCCAAGCTGTTAATCATCCAGCTGGAAAAGGTGTTGATGTTACGGCCAGGTTGGTGAAGATGTTGATATAGGGTCAGGGTTGTGATGTCAGGAGGCCCCTTACTTGAAGGCCTGACAGGAGAGCTCCATTTTACAGGTCCTGCGGAACTGCAAAAGGTCCCATAGGGCCCTGATGTCATCCGGGAGCTCATTCCACCAGTGGGGGACCGCCACAGAAAAGGCCCTGGCCCTCATTGTAGCCAACCTGGCCTCTTTCAGGCCTGGTAGAGCCAGGCAATTTTGGGATCCAGATCTTAATGCTCTCTGGGGCACATGTGAGGAAAGGCGGTCCCTTAGGTAAGTAGGTCCCTGGCCATATAGGGCTTTAAGGATAAGAACCAGCACTTTGAACCATATCCAGTATGCCATAGGCAGTTCCCGTGTCACGATTGCGCTGGCGGGCCAGGCAGGGCACGGAAGTCCGAAACACAGCCCGAGGTCCAGGTACCCGAGAAGACAGAGTAAAGCGAGCAAAGGGCAAAACACCAAGTCAAAACGTAGCCTAGGGTTACTGGAGGTTGTATCAAAGAGTTCAGAAGCTGAAAGCCATTCGTCAAAAGTCGGGGTACATAGTTCATAGTCGGGGAGCCGGCTCAGTAGTGGATAACTGAGTGAGAAATCTGACAGCAAGGGGGATGGTTCTACTAGAAAGGGAGTAGCCCATTTGGCGGCTTGCCCCTTTAAGAGACTGATCACAAAACAGACTTTGGTTTTATCATTAGGAAGGTCCCGAACTCTGAGTTCAATATATAACTTGCATTGAGCTAAAAAGGCTGGAAACTCATCCACATTCCGATCAAATTTCTCAGGTGGGGTTAAAGGGCAATGGGGTGGCGGCACAGCAGCAGCAGCAGTGGCTTGTTGTTGAGCCTGAACAAAACTCACCACTTCAGTGAGTTGTTGCACCTGAGTGATTATATCCATCAGCTGCACTTGGCCTCCTCCTGCCTCGTCCATGCTGTGGGTGAGTCGGTGTGGGGTGGTGGTGGCAATCTGTCACAATTGCGCTGGTGGGCCAGGCAGGGCATGGAAGTCCGAAACACAGTCCGAGGTCCAGGTAATAGAAGACAGAGTTAAGTGAGCAAAGTGCAAAACACCAAGTCAAAACGTAGCCTAGTGTTACATGAGGTTGTATCAAAGAGTTCAGAAGCCAAAAGCCATTCGTCAGAAGTCAGGGTACACAGTCCATAGTTGGGGAGCCGGAGAGAAATGATGCCACACAAACCAGAGTCAGGAGCCAGGAAGTCAGTACAAAAACCAGGAGACAGGAACGCAGGATCCGGGGTGCAGCGAGTCGTCCAAGAGACTAGTTGCCAGCACGAATTGTGGATCTGAGAGAGCCGCCTAAAGTGCCTGTTCCGCTTGTTAGCCAATTACCGGCCGCTAACAGGGTCCTGGCTCCGGTCAGTACTCTGGGCTTACAGTACGTCAACCTCGCATGCACGCCTTCTTACGCTGAGTTGCCATGTCCCGTCGCTTCTGCTCTCGCAAATGAGCCACCGCTGGAGGTGAATCAGGAGGCATGGTGCTTGTGCTTGGCTCTGCCGGCGTGGCTCCAGGTGCAAACTCTCCTGTTGACTGGTGCTCATCCTCCTCAAGACTTAGGTCCAGTGATTCAAGGGGTGCAGGGAACTTAACCTCAGAAGTTGAAGGTGCAGAATCCCCTGGGTCAGGGTCCACGGGGTTGAGCTGCATGGTGGGCATGACATCCCGCATGGGAAGACACAACAACAGCCTCGCCACCACGTTCTGCACCAGCTACAGCTTCCAGATTTGGGACAAGGGCATGTAAAGAGCATTGTAGTAATCCAATCTTGAGGTGACCATTGAGTAGATCACTGTCGCCAGGTCATTGTGTTCAAGGAAGGGAACCAAAAGAAACCAGCTGGGGACTTTGGGTCAGTCACAGTTCTCAGAGAGCTGTTCCCTCATGACCAGTTATCTCAGAGCTCTTGCAGCCCTACCTACCTCACAGGGTGTCTGTTGTGGGGAGGGGAAGGGAAAGGAGATTGTAAACTTCTCTGAGACTCCTTCAGGTAGTGAAAGGCAGGATATAAATCTAATCTCTTCTCTCTCTTCTCTTTCTCTTCTTTACAGCTCATCGCTAAGCCTTTGCCTAATTAGAAACATAACTGAAATGCTTTTTAATTTGGTCAAATAGTATTCAGTCAATTAGTACACTAGCAATACCTGGATTAGAGTTAGCTCTAGTCCTTTTTGCTTTATGGATTTCCATGATAGGGTTCTTGTTAGAGGACCACAGGAGCCATTTCTAGTGTTGCCACCATAACTGAAGCGTCTCTGTCTGGAAAGACCCATTTGGTAAGGGAGGTGTTTTGTACTTTATTTCCTGTCAGTGAAGGAATATACAGGATGGAGGAGCATGCAACTACCCTGGCAACCGTACATGCCTTACTAGAGAGGAACACCCATGTGGCCTCCATAAAATCCTCAGCAATTGAGTTCATTGGAGTGATATTGAGGTTCTACTACACCAAGGGAGGCTTCCTAATAGATCCGGCCCTTAAACTTTTTGTCAGCAAAGTTATTTCCCGTATATTAGATGGCATTGAACTCTGGGGATGGAAGGAATACTCACCCATTAGTCTGGGGGTAATTAAAAACCTTTTTCTGAGATGCATTTTGGCACTGCGAAAGGGATCACCAGCAGCTTTACTGCCAGCAGAACTTGATCTCCCTTCAGTTACAGATCATGCCCATGTAGAAGTTTTAAAATCATGGGAGAAATATCACCTGTCAAAAACCGATTCATTTAGTAAAACAAGCTTTTATTTGTTACTATGTAAGGACAGAATTCGCTATGACTTTTTAAACAATATTATTTCTTGCTATACAGTCCCAGATGATTTATGTCAACTGTTAGGGAATAATTATGATTTGTGGGACTGGGTGTACAATAGGGATGCCTTAATCGACAACTCATTAATCGTACAAATGAAATGATATAAAGCTATAAAGAAAGACCATTTAAGGGCCTCATATTTGGCAGACATCAATGCCCACAAACTTAGACTAGCGTTTACAGCACTATGCTTTCAGGCTATGCCAATGGAACTACTCACTGGATGATATCTAAAAACACCACAGGAACAACGCATTTGTGTTTGCAGAAGTTCTGTGGAAGATCTTTTTTGTTATGGTCTGCCCATTGTACTCGGAAATCAGAAATAAATTTTTGGCTAGGATAACAGATCAACTGTACAATTTTTCTGACATAGATAAACTAATATTTTTGCTTTCAGATGTGGACTCCTTTGTTTCCAACAAGGTGGCACTTTTTGTATTAGCAGCTAGGCAAATCAAAACAAAGGTGGCTCTCATAAAAGCAGCTAAATGAAATGTAATGTCCTGATGTGTAATTCATATTTCTTGAATCTGCCTGTGAATCTTTGAGGATGGATGTTTGCTTTTTAAAAAATAAAGGTAATTAGCATTTTTAGTGTGAAAGTGAATATTTAAAGATGCACGTTGTATTTTAAAATTTTAGTATTTTTTAACTTGTAATGGCCAATGGCCACATACAATAAACTTGACTGGCTAACTGACTGACTGGATTAAATAAACCTCAGTTGATTAACTGTATGTGTTTTGATTAATTGGTTGACTCTGCACATATTTGTAATTAATAAAATCACACTAATGAAGAAAGCATCCTTTTTTCTTGAAGATGCATCCATGTGCTACAGCATTTTAGAAGAAACATTTCCTCCTGTGGAAGTAAGAAGAGGGAATGTCTCTTCTAAGATGGCACCCACCATATGTAGTTTGATAAATGTTTGTAATAAAAACATTTTTTGAAAACAAAAACCAGCTACTTAATTAGAAGTGCCCTTTTAGAGAATCAGATGATTTTAGAGATCCAGTTTGGTGTAGTGGTAAAGAGCAGAGGACTGGGTTTGATTCCCACTCCTCCACATGAAGCTAGCTGGGTGACCTTGGGTCAGTCACAGTTCTCTCAGAGCTCTCTCAACCCCACCTACCTCACAGGATGTCTATTGTGGGGAGAGGAAGGGAAGGCTCCTTCAGGTAGTGAAAAGCAGGATATAAAAACCAACTCCTCCCCTCCTCTCCCCCTCCCCCTCCCCCTCCTCCTCTTCTTCTTCTGTCAATTAATCTAACCAATGAATTGATGAAATGTTGAAGCCCAATTTATAACCTTAAATAGCTCAGAGAGGTTTCATGTTTTGTTTTTTTACAAGGACACACTGTTAAAGAACTGCTGTTTGGTGCTTTTCAGCGGCGTATCATTTCTGACATTCTATGTAATCAGATGCCCATCAGATGTACTACTGTATGTGCAATAAAAACAGAACTTGCCCTCAGATACAAAAGGGAAAACCTGACAGAGGTAGTCATGATGAGTCTATGTCCATCAGCACCCATAGAAATTCTTCCAGGAAAAATAGGATGCATAAAATGGATGTCATAATCAGTTTGCCTCTGGCCTTTCAGGGTCTTAAAGTGGCTGTACAAAATGGCAAATAAACTCAGGGAATACTTCAGCATCCAGGGGCAGTGCTCTTGCTGTCACAACTGACATTCAGGGACATGGGTGTTCTTCAGTTTTCCTTCAGGAAATTCTTTCCCAGCCCTTGAAATGCTCACACTGCTAACACATGAGTAAACATGAGAGCAAAGTCAACAAATCTACATTCTTAGCTCCCTCTACCTCTTCCTGGAGAAGGTGGAATGCTGCTGGGGTCTGTTCAGTGTTGCTGGGCTGGATAAGGGTCCCTCTCTTTCGTCTCTTTGTTCCTTTGAAAAATGAGTATGTCATGTATTTATGGATGCCCTATTGTTTCACTAATACAAACACAGATACTTGAAACACACCTTTGGAGAAAGTGGAGCTGCATACAAGTAAATGAACAGAACAAAACTTGAAATGTTTTACCTAATCCTTATATCATCACCACTCATGGTCATTTATTTATATGACAAAGGAGTTATTTTCCTCTGTGTGTTCTCTTTGTTTTCTGTGGGTCTGCTTTCTTTCAGTCTGTGCATCCTTGATACGCAAACACAATTATGGAATTCATAGAGACTTAAAGGTAATCTAGGCCAATATTTTCCTATTTTTTCTTGTTTGTTAAAAAAGACAAATGATAGTCTTTGAATCAGTATTTGGGCATCTAGTTTTCTGTTTCTTAGGCTTTACTTTGCAAGAAAGTTTTCTGAAACCAATATTGATGATTTTGATGGATGTTAATGCTGGTTTATTGAATTCATTAGCAAAACCTCAGTTGATTGAAATTGTGCTAATTGTCCTTTCTTGCATATTGTTTTGGACATTTCTAGCAGTGTGTTTTGTAGCTGATTGTGAAAAACCATGGACTCATTATCTTGTCACCTTCGCAGGGTCCATAAATATTCCAAAAGTGGCTTGCTTCCACATGGAGAAATGCCCCACCCTCTTCCTTCCTGCACCACTTGAATGATTAGTGAGCCAGCTGACTGGAAACTAGGATCTCTCCATATTCAGTATGGAATGATGACATCTGCTCAATGGCTGTTCTCAGAAACTGGGTTTGAGAGGGACAGTACAAATTATATTTGCTCACTTCAACTATGTTGCTTTTGTTTCCATCATGATCATATTCAGGATAATCTAAATGGCCTAAAACCACTGTCTGTAAAGCTGGATGTTATTTTCAGATAAGAATTTTGCTCTCTAAAGAATTCTGTAGATAAACTCCAGCCTTTTATGTCAGTGGTACAAGGCCCCAGAGCTCACTGCTGCAATAAACATGTGTCTGGAGTGTTCCAGTTCAGACTGTACCCAGAATGTAGTTACAGTGAATGCATGTACAATCCATGTACATGCAATTTTAATTTTTCTTTATGCATGCACTGAGTACTTCTCAATTACATTTAATGCATGTAAAAGGTAAAGGTAAAGGTTCCCTTGCTCGAAAGCCAGTTGAATCCGACTCTAGGGTTGCGGTGCTCATCTCCGTTTCAAAGCCGAAGAGCCAGCGCTGTCCGAAGATGTTTCCGTGGTCATGTGGCCAGCATGACTAAACACCAAGGTGCACGGAACGCTGTTACCTTCCCACCGAAGTGGTACCTAGATGAACATATGATTGAACCCACCAGGAATGTAAGGAAATCCAAACCTTCTCTCCTTTGTTGCTGGTAATGTGACCCAGAGTCTGGGCTTTTCAGGGATCTATGTGGTCTTGAGGAAAGATAGAGCTGAATTCTGGGATAAACTTGAACAAAAGATGATTTATTGAAATAAGAACAAAATATGAGGTTGGTTATTCTGTAACTGTTTGGGAATAAGGGACTTGTAACTATGTCTGTCAAATGTATCACACACACTGTCCTTTTGACTTTAAGATCCCACTCTGACAGGAATCTCTCACATAGGCAGCCACACAGGCTAAGCTCTTGGTAATTTTAACTTCCTTCCAGATCTTTAGAGTCTCACTTTTGAAGACATATATACTGCACTACTTAAGATCCCACAAAGAACTATCAGAACACTCACTGACTGAACTCAATAACTGAACAATTCCAACTGATTTATTTAACTAACTTTTCTATAACTGACTAACTGACACGCACACAGATCCACACAGATTCACACAGAACAACTCCTCCCACACTCTGTCATCCTCCAATCACACCCCGCTTGTCTCTCTCAATCACTCTACTCTGCATTCACTGCACTGCAACCAAACATTTAAAGAGACACACACACTCTAAAACAAGGAATCATTATAGAAGCCAATAGCAGTTATTGGGGGTATACCAAAGGAACAAAAAGTATTTATCCACTGGCAGAAGACAACAATAAAAGGTGACAGATGAATCTCCCTAGAAAGGGTTTGGGCACCACACCTAAGAAGAACTTTTCAGCTGGCAGGGATACCTGAAACAGGGAATCCAATAATGACCAGTGTGAATGAATAGATTAATAATGGGGAAGGCAAAAGGAATATCCATACATGAGCTCAAAAATTGGGGTTGGATGAGCATTCCTTGCATGAAGGAATTTCCACCTCCATTTTATTTATTTATTTATTTATAGGGTGCGGTCTCATCAATAGGTCTTCAAGACAGCTTTAAATAATTTAAAACAAATAGGGGACTCCCAAGAACTTGTGGGGAAGGGGATATGCCTTCCTCCCCTTTTTTGGCCCCTGCTGTAATAAACCTCCCCCCCAGATGGTGAGAGGCTGGGTCTAAAGCACACCTGGCAACAGCTGGCTCATGGTGAGGAGGGAAGCTTGGAATGCAAAGTAAGCCCTGACACTTTCTGCTCTGAGTCTCCCCTGCCACTGCTGGCCAGGGGATAGGTAGGGGTCTCAGCTTGGAGCAGAGAGTACATGTCCTGTACACTTTCTGTATACAATCACCTGGTTGGTGCCTTGGTGGTGGTGGTAGGGAGGCTTGTGACAGAAAAAACACAGGATCAGAGGGCGGGACTGTGGCACATTGACACGGTTGGCATTGGGAATCACTCCTGGGCACAGCTGGCTCTTTGTTCTTTTTAGGGGAGTTTTCGGGGGATCCCGAACTCCACTGGACCTCCTGGAGGGAGGTCTGGTGCAAGGGACTTGATTCGGGGGCCCTGCGAGTGGCAGCGAGCGGGTGGAATCCCTGGATCACCCCAAAAGCAAGGAACGAAGCAGCGCAGTTATGACAGCCATAACTGCACAAGATGTGAGCACCCCATAAGAAGAGACTTATTTGAGCCTCATCCATAACACTGATGAATATATACACTGTAAGTATCTGTAAAAGCAACAACAAAGAAACTGATGATCTTTTGGTTAAGCCCCTTTAAAGTTTTAAAAGCAGAAGGAAAGGAAGGGTGGAATTTCCCCCCTCCTTCCTCCGCAGAGTGGCTGAGACAATTATGAAAAGAAAGCTGAGCTAAACACTTCTTGGGGCAAAGAGGGACTGTTGTTTGGGCTTCTACAAAAGGATTATAAAGTTTTCTTTGAGAAAAAAAAGAGAGAAATTTAGAGTGGAATTTGTTACTTTGTGGCAACTTTTTATGATGTCATGCTTCATTGCTGAGAATGGAGGAGTTTATTATGTCTAGAGTCTATTGTAGAGCTGCAAAGCACTTGACTTGTGTTGAAGGATTCTCGGTTGATAATATCTCTATGAGAGTTACTATCTGGTAAATGCGGTCAGCTCTGAGAGAATATTGAAAAATAATTTGCAGAGACTTTGGGTTTTGCTGGGCTGGACTTTTGCTATCACATTAAAATGGGTGATCAGGACACACAGAAAAAAATTCCAGATGATGGGTGCTTAGACAGCTTCGCAGAAACCAACCTGCTGCAGTTGTGCTGGGAGGAGCTTCATCTTATAACTGTTGATGCAGTCAATCTGGCAGTTGAAAAGGCTTTTGAATCAATACTAGACAAAAAAGATACTACACTAAGCCAAACTACAAGCAAGACAAAGGAATCCCAGCACCAAACTGTGCAGGACGCAGAACAACATCACAATCAAGCTGACCCAATCTACAGAGAAAAGGAACTTCAGCACCAAACTGTGCAAGATGCAGAACAACACTACAATCAAGCGCATCTGATCTATAGAGAAAAGGAACCTCAGCACCAAACTGTGCAAGACATAGAACAACACTACAATCAAGCTGATGTAACCTACAGAGATAAGGAACTTCAGCAACAAATTGTGCAAGACGCAGAACAACATCATAAACAAGTTGACCCAATCTACAGTGAGAATAACAGATCTACTAAAAGACTGTCAAGCTCTGGAATCTTCAAAGTTATAAAGGGAAAAATATTCCAGAGAGAAGATAAAACAGAATTTATGGAATCCTTCACTACCTTAGAAACTAAATACATAGAGAAAACATAGAGTTTTCCCCTCAAATGGCTGTTGCCCCGCCCCCAGCGTGCCCGGCGTCATGACGTCACATCCGGGCGGCGCGCAGGCGGGGTGGGGTTTCCCCCGGGGTCCGATTCTGCGGGGGCAGAAATCGGACCTCCAACGCGGGGGGAAATCCGCCCCCCGGGGGGACTTGGCAACCCTACTGAAAGCAGAAGGAGCTGCAATTCTCTTTCCTAGGAGTAAACCTAATTAAATAAAATGGGTTCTATTTCTGAGTAAAGCAGTATAGGATTTGCATTTTTAGTGCCCAAGGTCTGGAATTACTACAATGATGGTCCCTGGAATGAGTGCTTTTTGAGGGCTGTTTTGGCCTTCTGGACCACCCCTAAACTGGTTACTCAGATGCAAGTTCTCTTTAATTCAAACTTCCAGGAAAGACTGCATCCTCATTCTACATGCAGAGACCATATTAGAATCATTCCCATGTTTTTCTTGGGAGTTGTTTTCAAGTAAACATGCATAGAATTAGAATCTGCAGCTTATATTAGTGAAATTTATCAGTGGAAAAGAAATTAAGTACAATATTGTGAGAGAAAGCTAACTAGGTGGTATGACCCGTGTTTGGCAGGTTGGTGTCCTGTCTTCTTCTTCTAGCCAAAGAAGATGGGATTGTGGCTTGGGTGGGGGGTCTTTCCAGAGGAGCTTTTACCTCCCAGTCCATTTTTAGGCAGGTCAGCTGAGATGAAGGATCAAGCCCATTCTAATTGCAGAGACTATATTAAATCCATTCAATTGTTCTTTGAAATCCATTTCTGGTTTTATATGTAACTATAGCCTCTATGGTGAGCTCTTTTGCAAATAGTTAAGTTGTAAACAGTAAAACCTTGCTGGCCCACTATACTCAGAATTCATTAAAGGCAGAATCTACTATAAAATGCATTTATTTTTGGGAGACTTTCATTTTGGAAAACAGATTTAAACATGTTTTCAGAGAAAATAATTACGTCTGTCCAGCAGTGATGTACCCATTGGGGTGTAAGAAGACAACATGCACGCCTGAAAGTTGAGTGAACTTTAATGCAGTTGTACAGCCACTCTTTACCAGTGAATTCTCACCAATTAGTCCATCTGATCAGTGATAAATTGGTGACATATTTGCACATGGTGATTAGGAGGTGATCTGAACCCACAGGCTTTGAGAAAGCCCAGCTTTTAACAATAGCTGACATATAACAACCAGCACCCTGTAGCTGATCATAGTCAGCTCTAAATTGAAATGCAGCAGCAGTCAGCATTTGATAGTATCTTACATGTAGCAACCATCACTTGGCATTTCCTGACAGATGGTTTGCAACAGCACTTCAATGTGTTTTATACCAACTGCATAAGCAGAAAACAACCTACTGAATAAGATCCCCATCTGCTACTTTACTTTTACACTAAATTTTGCTTTAGAAATTTGTTAAAGTTGGAAGTCAAATTTTATCAAGAAATTCTGAAATTTTCTTATCTTTTGAATCTCTCAGTTTATTTTAGTTTTGCCATGAAATAGTGTGTGCTTCTGGTGTACAAAGGGCTTTCCTTCCCATTTTTGCTTTCCTTAAAAAAATCCATTGAAACTGCCTTAGCATGAAGAAATGTTAATATCCCCTCATCGTTCTTCTTCCTGGAGTGAAGAGTCAGAGCTCTTTAGGCTGCACTAGGCTGTGGCTCTTGGGTCTCTGCTTCTGCTGGAAACCTGTTCCTTAGCTGAGACTAGTCAGGGAAAAGAAGGAAGGAGAGAGTGAGGAAAATGAATAAAAAATAAGGAAAATGGTAAAGTTCAAACCAGCAGGGTTGAAGAGAAAACATTGCTCACATGTATTTCCTATCTGACAAGAACAGGCAGGGACTAAGAGATTAAAGATCAGCTTCACCTTCTTGCCTCCTGATCTCAGGAAAAGGGTCTTTCCCACTTCCGGAATACCCTTCTGCCTGTAGCCAAAGTTAACTGAGGATGGAAGCAAATTTTTTTAACTTGTTTGCTTAGCAAAGTGATAACAAAAGAAATACACACAAGGGTATGCCTTGCTCTTTGCTGTCTATTCTTTGTTGTCAATAATGCTATTGTAGATTTTCTGTGCAGCTAAAACAGTCATTAGAAGACGTAAACTGCCTGTGGTGACAGAAGCTAGCTACAAAACATGCAGTCCTAATGGTATGTACGAGGGAAAAATGGAGTGGTGATGATGGATGAAGAGAAGAACAGTATATTGACGTTATTTGCACAAACCCGAACACAAACGAATGAAATTTTTCATAAGTGAGTTGGCCATGCATATAGACAGTTGTACAACATGACAGAACAGACCTACAGATTATTCTGTTTATAAGCAGGTTACTTAAAAGCCAGCATTATGGCTTGCTTTGTCAGAACTTGAAAGATTTTTTTTTATTAATCTGCTCCTGTTGTTAATCACAGAACGTCATTTCCATTAAATTGTAACCTCCTTAGGAAGTTGCTGGATCTTGCATAGAAGTCACCTGCCCAAATTACTAAACATGAGCATGGCTGCACTGCCGAAGAGGACTTTTTTGTATAGTGGGAAGGTGAAAGTCAGCCAAAGCTGCCCTCTGATAAGGTTTATCATTAGGTAATCATTAGCTTTTACAACTAGTTTCCTTCAAAATATTTGCATATAGGTTGCCTTTGCCAGTAATCACCTGCTACATTGATCACCTGTTAGGGTGGACAGAAGAATTTATTTACTTGCAGTAATTTATATGCCATCTTTCCACTCAATAAAGCCCGCAAGGGAGGCCACGAAAATGTAGTTAAAAGCAACAGCATCAGACACATAATAAAGCTGCTAAATATACAGAAACACTAAAACAACTGATGGCACTAAAAACACATGAACCATCAAGTGTTTAGGAAAATAAAAAAGTCCTAGCACATTGCTTAAAGGAAAACAACGTTGGCACCAGAGGAATGCTGCTGAGGAAGGTTACTTTCTCCGGTCACAACTCACTCAGCTACAGAAATAGCACAGCTTCAGGAGATGATGCTAGAGAATGCATACATCCTTCTGATACCCTCCTGTTCCAAGCTGTTTAGGCCTTTGTAGGTCAAGATCAGCAGTTTGAAGCAGGGGGTCAATGAATTTCTTTTAGCACTATGTCCAGTTGTTAATAACCTGCTTGTTATGTCCTGAACAGACTCCAAAGGTAGCCCCATGTATAGTGTACTGCGGGATGTTATGTACCCATCTGAAGATTTCCTCATATCTAATTAGTAAATATAAATGGGTTATCATATACGTGGTGGTTGAAGAAGGTGTGTAAATACTCTTTGATTTCTGAAGGAGAGAAAGGACAACCTGCAACCTTAAAATGTTGCCAGTCTGTACTGTACTCAATCATAATTTACAGATCAGTTTACTTGGGGAGAAAATCGGTAGGATATCTCCCTCTCCAACTGCAGATCTTGCAAACATGCTTTCCATCCCCAAGTAGCAGCAATAAAGCATTCATTGTCATTGCCTGTGCAAGCTGAACACCTGCAATCATTTGAAGCAGGACTCTAGGTATACAGACATCTTTTTGCCTTGTCAGTTGCCACCCCTTTCCCCTTCTTAAGTCAAGAGTTGGGCTTCTAGGGAGACCACAAATTCAGGTTAATTACACAATAGGTGCATTCTTCCATTCAGCCCATCAGGTATTATGTAAGCAAAATCTCTTCATGACATAAGTACTTGAATGCTAGGCTTATTTTTAGTAATAGCCTTGTCATTGCACGGTAGCCCTGATAGCAGATTAGTGCTATTAGTTCAGGTTCACTACATAGAGGCTATGCATTACAAGGTGATTTGATGCTCAGCATGCTTAAAGAGAATGGCATGCATTATATACTGTATTCATAGACAGACATATATCAGTGGCTTATGCCTTGTAGGATAATGGAGAGCAGTGTGCCAGCCTTTCCCTGGGCTATGAAGAAGTTCTCCATTTGCCAAAGGAGAGAGAGTCCTTTGATTATTGTTCTAAATTGATTATTGTTCTAAATATTTGCCAAAGGAGAGTCCTTTGATTATTGTTCTAAATTGATTATTGTTCTAAATATTGCTTTTGGGCATAAGGGTGAGGGAGAGAATGGCTACCCGTGACATATTTCCAGGTAACCATCACTTTGGTTTATAATGGTTGTGACAGGCTACCTTCAACATGGCTCATGATGTGAACACCTCTCAAAATAAAATAATATACATCTCTACAAACATATTGATATAGTCCTCTTGTAAGTTGGAGTTTGTAGGTAGATTATAATGCAGAAGTTGAAGAGTGGTGTAATGACTACACATAAGCCCCATGATTAAGTTCAGTCCACATGGAATTCATAATTATTCCAGTTAATGACTATATAACATCATGCCACTGTCTGTTGGTTCAAACAGCATCTTGAATTCCACAATGTTATAACTGTCTCTGTGATTTTCTTATCTTCCACTTTGGGTAAAGAAAATTGCATTGTACTTCCACAATGGATCTAAACAAATCAGTCAGTGTGGAATAAAATATTAACACCAGCAATTATATGGACTCAGGGATCTTGAGCAAAACTGGAATAACTGTCACTTGTTCTTGAGTTTTTGCCTTTTGATTTCAGGTTAGTGGCTCTAAAAATGAAGATTCTTTTTCAGTAGCTGTACTCAGCCTTCACAATATTATTATTTCCCAGCTTTATAAATCAAAATAAAATTAATCACTTGTGATCAAAGTTGATGGGCTGAAGTAAAGGTAATCTAAGCCAAGATATTCAAAATGAAAATTGGTACTTCTGAAGACACATTTCAGCATAAAATGGTTACAATGATGCCCAAAGTTAAGTGTGCTTCACGCTACACTATATAATTAATTTTAAAATCAAAATTTAAAATCAAAGTGAGTGACACTGATATTGATATTTTGGAAAACTGTGTTGGAACTTAGGCAGAACAATGTTTCCCACACACATACATGTATATACATACGTGAGTATTTTTCTGCATAAATTCCAAAATAAAAGTTTACTAAATATAAAAGTATAAATTATACTTAATGTAATGTTTTGAATGGAGCAGAAGGTCTAGATGAGCTGCTTTTGCCGTCCCTGTTATATACTGCTGGGCTGTATATTTAATTAACAAGCTTGCACCTTTTGCAAAGCATGAAAGATCCCTTTGGCCCCCCTTCCTCCCTTCCTGCAGTTATGAAGCTGTGTTTATTCCTTGCCTTTCTCTCTTGAGAAATCGGAGTACAAGTCAGTGTGCCTATCATAGATGTGAGCTGAATAACAATTGTAAAATTCCCGCACGCTCCAACTTGCATTCCTATAATTTTCGGTAGGCTCAGTGGTAGAAACATTGGAAACAGATTTTCCTGATGCAGACTAAAGAAGTACTGAACAGAAGCCAAATGATAAAATAGATTTTCTTCTCACATTTCTTATTTTCTTAACAAACGCTGAGGGGTCCTTAAAATCAACCCTGCCACAGATTTTCTTTCATAGTGGTAATGTTTGCATAAGAGTTCAGCCTTGGTTGTTCTGTTTGAGTTTTCTTAGCCTTCATCAGCTTAAAATGTAAGGTCCTCAATGAGGCAATCAAAATCTTCTTCATTTAAACAAAATACACATAAAAAATAGAAAGATTTTTGGGGTGTTTTTTTTTTGCAATGCTGTATTTTAGTCATGTTGCAACCTGACCATAAACCTGTGTTTACCCTTGCATGTATCTGACAGGGAACAATCCAGCCAAGGTTCAACATTTTTACAGCTCAGTATTAAGCAGAGTTACAACTTTCTATGGATTTAAGATTGTACTATTAGTCTAATTGATTTACTGGAGACAACTGAGTGTGTGCTTAACTCATCCAATTAAATAATGGAGCTCATTTCTATCCACAATTACTTTGGAAGTAAGCCTCACTGTGTTCAGTAGAGCTTACTCCCAGAGAAGGGGGTGTAACATTTGCAACCTTAAAATACCTAAGTCTGGATGGATCATGCTGTTACCTCTTCCGGTTGAGTTTAGTACTACAGACTTCCAGTGCAATCCTAATCAGAATCCTCTTCTAAGCCCACTGACTTCAATGGATTTAAAAGTGTGCAACTCTGCTCATGGTTACACTGTTAATGTACAACCCAGTTGTGCTGCTGTGCTTTCAGTTACACTGGCAATGACTCTGATGTCCAAAATTTGCACTGGTATAGTCTTACTCCAGTGCCAGTGTAACACCTTGGGCATGGGAAAAGTGGTTGACAATCAACACAGCCTAAATACATATTTCCTGGCATAGTAAATCCTAAAATCATAATTTAGGACCTGGATTGTATTACCACTTGTTTCCACATTAGGATATATCTGTACTCAGATTTTTTTGAAGCTAAATGTGTGAACTGCCTCCATAGAAAAAACATATTGTCATTGAGCCAATACGAGGTAAAACTGTGGTAGCTGTTTCACATATACAAGCCATCATTTGATATAGAGTGATGATAAGCATTTGTGAACTGATGGATTAACAGCTCCATTATTTGGAATGACATTAGCTGCAGCAGTGTAAACTGTGACTTTTGCCCCTCTAGCCATATTATGACCCTGTGTCTAGAAAGTGGAGTAGAGACTCCGGGCCATTTTGCCAGGAAAGTCCTATCAATCCCTTCTCTACAAAAAAATGACTGGTGTCCATTTAGGGTTGTCCTCTATAGAACATAAAGGCCAATGGTCCTGAACTTCCTTTCTGTGAAAGAGGTGCAATAGTCCATGCATGGCTCAGTTAGGGGCTAGGAGAGATACATCTAGTGTACCTAGGGGAATGAGTTGTGCCTGGCCTTGGTACTAGGATCTTTATGGAACATGCCATGTGCTTTATAGATGGAGAACTTATTCCTAGACTTTGCATTAAATCAGCCACATTCAAAAAGTATGTTTTGTTTTAGAGGATTGTGCTGACATTGATGGTAGCCCCACATCCTGTAAATGTTATGATTCCAGACACAGTGATAGCTGGAATAGACAGAACAATGTGAAATTGATTGGTATAATTTTATTGCCCAGGCTGACAGCAAGGGGGGGGGGGAGGAAACCCACAAAAAGTAACTGAAATATACTATATTCCAAGCCAGTAACATTTATTGGAATATGATTAGAAACAGGATTGAATTATGTTACAAACATATGATTGAAATTTAGCTGGGGGAAAAACTCAGCAGCTGTACTAGAATATCAGAGCAAAATCTCACAGCAGTTTTAGGATTGGAAACAGAGTTTCAGGACAAAAGTGGGGAATGATCTTATCTAATTAATTAAAAAAACCTCTTCCTGAGATGAAGTTGTAAAGAGTAGGATTTTAGCAGTGTAATCATAAGTACACTTTCCTGGAAGCGAGCCCCTGTGAACAGTAGGATTCTGAGTACATCTCTTTAGGATGGCACTGTAAGTATGCTACACAGTCAGGATGCACAAATGAATGAAAAGGGAGAAATAGGCAGAACAAGCCAAGACAGCCTTACTCTTTCCTTCATCAGGAAATGTAAAGTTACAATGAGCACCTAACCAGATGTTACATTTCCATGTGTATGCAAGTGTCATGCATGTCCATTTAGACTAGAGCCATTACTGTTGAACACCATCAGTTAGCAACTGAGAGGGTGAAGTGCTGCTGCCATTGCCAACGCTGGACTTGTTCTCTTTCCATTCCTACCCACATTGTTCAACTCAGGCTCTGCTACCTGCCAGGCTGCCTTAAAGCCCAAGTGCAGGGGCAGGCAGAAGTAGAGATCAGAAGAGGATGGTGGTTGCAGTGTAAAAGGACACATACAGTGAAAGTGACCAACAGTGGTAGTTCTTTGCCCTCTTGGATGTGCATGCCGAGAAGGCCAATCACCACTTGTTGTTGCCTTCACTGAGTACACCCTCCTTCACTGCCGGTGCCATCCTCCCCTCATACACCCCATCATCTCCTCTTCACCTCCCCCTCTATATCTATCTATATAAAAGAAAGTCCCCTCACCATAAAATCAATGCCTAGGCCAAACCCCTGGACCTAGGAACACGAAATTTGGGGAGAGCACTCCTACCATGATGTAGATGATCACTAAGAAGGGATTTTTAGAAATATGACCCCTAAGGGATCAAAAGATGTCAAATGTGCCCCCCCACTTCCTATGTGGCTGCCAGGCTGTTGCCTCCTTGCCCCCCCCTACTTTCTGATTGGTCAGCTGCAAAGCTCAGTGTTCTGAGATTAAAAAAAAACAGTTACAGGAGACTGCAGAGAACTAATGACAGTTGAGGAAATCAGGAATGGCCAACAACCACCTGTGAGGTGCAGCAATGCTGCTGGCCCAGCTTCCTTGATGGCTTCAAACACGCTCCCACCACCTCCTACACCTGACAGGTGCAGCAGTGGGTGCAGGGTGCTTAAAGCCACCAGGGAACCTGCCCCAGTAGTAAGGCCTTAGTGATCCTTCCGGCCCAGTCTCCACAATGGCTTGCAATACTCCACCCCTCCCCCTCCTACACTGGACAGGCAGCTGCCTGTCAGGTGTAGGAGAGGGGGTGGGATGCTTACAGCCATCAGGGAGGCTTGCTTAGCAGGACTGCCTTAGCATTGCTGCTGGCCCAGCCTCCATAATGCCTTTAAACACATTCCCCCAACACCAGACAGGTGGGCATCTGCCAGGTGCCCGAGCAGGGCACTTTAATCCATCAGGGAGGTCACCTGAGCAGAAACATCTTAGTAATGCTGCTGGGACAGCCTCCCCAATACTCCTACCTATCCCTCCTCCACCTGACAGGCAGTTGTTTATCAGGTGCAGGAGCGGGGGCAGAGCATTGAAAGCCATTAGGGAGGCTACCCTTAGCAATCCTGCTGGCCCAGCCTCCCTGATGCCTTCAGACATGCTTCCCCTCCATTGTCCTCCAAATTAACCCCTGATGAAACTATCACGCTATCTTATACCATGAAAGATCATTGGTTTTTCTTGCTCAGTGTTATATACTCCAACTGGCAGTGGTTCACTAGGGCTTTGGGTTGGAGTCTTTCCCAGCCCAGCGACTTGACATCCTGATGTGATAAAATTTGTTCCATTCCATGATGTTCCTGAGTTTTACAGCAGGGAGAATGTGATATTATGAAGAGCTACCTGTTTTCTAACTTTCTATTTTTATTACATAATGAAAAGTATGAAATATATTTAGTGTGATTCCATGTGGTACCACTTATGATGAAAAGGACTGAGTTTTACAAAACTAACAAAAAGAATCAACTACATCCCTAGTCAGGAGAGGAAATATAATAACATTGAGCTATTATTCTTTTTTGTGTGAATTTGAATTCAACACGAGAAAAAGGTCTCTAGGGAAATGTTCACATGTGATTTACATGGTGTGAGAACCACTTACTCTAGATCAGAAATTAGTTGAGAATCTGATAACGTCAGTTGTTGCCATTTAAACCCATTAAAATTGTATGTTTAATTAACATAGTAGTTACAGAACAACAATCAGAAATGGAGGGAAAACAGTAACTAGTAAACCATAAAGCAAAGAAACAAAATAAACTACCAAATCAATAAATGAACAAAAAGCCTCAGCAATTAATTACATTTTCACCTGGCATCAGAAACTCAACCCTGGATGAATAGCTAAAAGGAGGATATTCTGTATTTGGTTGATATGATAATTCATGTGAGAAATATCAGACATTTATTAATTAATATCAACCAATTTTCTTCCATAGATGAACAGATTTCATTCTCATTTCTATTAGTTTCTAGGATAAGACAATACACACTATGGCAAATTCTAATCAATGCCAAAAATGTCTGAAAAAATAATACATGCACAGTTTTGGACCTTACATTACCAGACATGTTGACATTACATGGTAAACACTGGGAATGAGGGTGAAATTGTTTTCCTTACTTAAAGCACATTGAGTTAAGTTCATATTTCTGTGAAGGACTAAATACATCCACTGCTATAGCTTGTCATTATACAATTTGACCCCTTCCCAGTATCTGCTTTTTAGTGAAAATTACTTTTGGGAGATTGAATCAAGCATCTCAATCAATCAATCAATCAAATACCCTTTAATGACATAGCAATATAAGTAACTACATCAAAAGTAAATATAATACTCCAGTAAAAGATCAATATAATAAAACCAGAAATTTAAAAGTCAATTACATATTGACTACCAGAATGAATCAAGTATCCTGCTGGAAGAATAAAATATTATAATTAATGGATTAATAGAAACAGGAAAATAACAAGGAGGGAATAAAAGAACAATAAGCAATTAGGTTAGGTTAAGCTTCTCTGAAACATAAAGTCTGGCTCCTTTCTACTAGGTATACACAGTTCTTTCAGTTTGCCATGGTGGTAATCCTTCCATGAGGTAGCTCAACTATAATCAAAGATTTTCTTCCTGAAAAGTTAAATTTTCATAATGAGTTGGAGCCACTTTTATGTTCAGAAAAACTCTTTCTTATACATTGAAATATATCTCTGTATATTTTTTAAAGAAGATGAAATGTCATCTATCAGCAAATTGGGAAGGAGAGGGGGATCTGGATTCAATCCCCATTTTCTTTTTTGTGTGAAACAGCTGATTCTGCTTTCCATATTTAATTTTTAAAAATTAATTAAAAAGTTAAAAAAGCTAGCATAACCCATACACAATGTGTTATAAACAACACTAGGCTATGGGAAGGCATACAGCTCAATTTTCAGTGCTTATGGTAGAACAAGGGCATCCACATAAAATTAAATTGCCATTAAATGTAAGGTAGGGAGCACTAGTGTTGTTTATGACACATTGTCTAAGTCCCCTGGTCCATTATTCTTTTAAAGGCATCTGATACATTTCTGATACTTTCAGTTTGGATGCAAACAGTAATTAGTCATTGAATTTCTGGTAATTTTTTATTACTTCTAATTATGTTTTTTTTTAATCTTGAAACATGGGAATTCATATCAAATAATATAATTTATGTCACAATACCTCTCTAAAAAGCTTGTATGTATTACACTAACTATATCTAAAACCAGTGTCTGCTTGATTATCAGTGCCATCTTAGAACATTTTCCTAGGAGTAAGCCCCACTGATTAGACCTGAGTAACACTCTGAGTGGACTTGCTTAGGTTTGCACTGCATATCTTCAACATCTAGAGTTACCTTCAGTAAATTATCAGTATTTAAGCAAGTCTGGTTTGTAGATTATAACCTAACTGTTTCCACCCCCATTTAAATCATGTGTGGTTTGGCCCCATAAGAATAAAATCTAGTTAAATAAAAACCAAATACCAGAATGAAGCATCAGGAGGTGTTCTTTTAACACAACTTGAATGGCAGTATTTGCTTTTTGTAGGGAAGAAAAATCTATTGGGCAGCAAAAGGGTTAAATCAAAATAACAAGGGTGATTTATCTAGCAGCTTTGGCTGGATATTCTCAAGAGGGCGAATCCCAAATCTACCTATTTGTCAAGCCACTGACAATAGCCTATTTCTTTCATTCTAACATATGCTTTATTAAAGAAACACTTGACCTACCTGTCATATCAAGCTGCTTCCTTTATCCAAAACAGAATAATATAGATATTTCCCTTCAGGGAATTCTGATGCAAATATCTAAGGACAGGTTGCCAATTTGTTGAGCATATTAGGGTACAGCAAACTGTCAAGGGAAACAGCTGTAATACAGAGTGTTCTAACAAGCTCATTTTTCTTTTTTCCCCCAGCTGCACTTTTGGTGTCTCTCCCACTAGTCTATATTGTACCATTTATCCATTATATTTTTATGGACAGCTGTCAGATGCAACTGCCTTTTTTTTTCTTTTGCAAAGAGACAGCTTGGAGATATTTTTTTTTGCTTCTCCTTTCTCCTCTACTCCTTACCCTTTGCCAATAACCAGCACAAATCTTTCATCTGCAGGCAAAGTTATAGTGGCGAACATAAGAACAATTCTTCTGTGAAGCAGGGAGCTCGGACTGTGATTTACAAGAAACCTGTGTTTTCAGATGAGGTCCTGTAAATGAATGTTCCATTTTTCACCTGCCTTCTTTTATATTACAAAAATGGTTGATAGCTAACCCTAGATCAATCAATATAGTTTTGAGATTATGTATGTGGCTCTGAATGATTGCAGCCGAAACAAGGTTGAAAATAAGCCAAAGACAACAGCTAGGGATGCAAGGTAATTTAAAGGTTTAGCTCTGATTGAGCACAAAGCACAGCCATTTTAAAGATACTTGTTCTTGAGTACGTGTATGTGTGTGTGAAAGAAATGGGAGGAACTTGATGACCCAAGATATTATTCCATTACTTTTACTAGAGCCTTTTTGTATGATCCAGACTAGGCGGTACTGTATAAAGCAAGGTTGGCTTGATTGTAAATCCTCCTATCTTTTCATCTAATTTTCAGCTGCTTTAGCCTTAAGATGTCCTGAAAGCATGCAAGATTTAAGAATTGATTGCACTAGGATTCTACGCTGGCTTGGGGGAAAAGGCAAGGACTATACAGTGCAGCCACATGGAACAAAGCACAGATTAAGACGTTGGCTGCAGCTCAGCTGAAATCAATACAGTTATAGCCAGGATTAATTTCACCTACTGCATTTGTTTACATACATGATACTGTAGATTGTTTGCCGAACGCAAGTGATTGGGTGAGAAAGATCAAAAGTTCAGACCGCAGTGAGATAAGGCAGAGGCTGCAAATAATTTTTTTTAAAGGTAGGAGCAGAAGCAGTCCTGCTTGGTCTCTGTTTCTACTGGTTTATGTTCGTGACCGTTGACACTGAACAGTGGGCAACTCTCAACATTGAGGCTTGCCATTTGCTACTGGAAATTGAAAATGCCAGTGGCAGTTCATCCCTCTCCTTCTTTAATGATGGTAGCTCAAATCTGTGACCCACTGAACCCACCAGTCATGCATTGTGGCCTGCAACTTACTCAAGAAGCCGGTTTTGCTAGCCCCAAGGAAACAGCCGTGAATGGGAGGTGTTTCAGTGCTCATCTGGGCTGTATATGTCAGGAGGGCTACATTTGGCTTGATGATAGTGTCAGCTTTACAGATGCTCTTCTCCATAATGCAGGAAAGTAGACCTCAACTGTGTAATGTGGCTTTGCGGAGATCGCCTCTTCCCAGCTGTGGATCCTTGCCTCCCACAGTTCTGAGTGTCTATTGCACAATATAATCCTGCCCTGTTCTACAATTGATGAGGTTTAAGCAGGGGTTTGCCATGCAACTTGTATCAGATTTCATAGCAACAAAAGGGACAGGCAGCAGCTCTGCTCCACCTGCCACTATAAGAAAGTATCTTACTACAATTCACAGAAGTTTTTGCTGGGAAAAGGGGCTCCTTCTGCAGATGTTAGAATGAGAAGCAGGGGATAATGCCCCCCTCATGCTCATACTATCTCTGCTTCAGCCCATGAAAAACACCCAGTAAAGAGCACCATTTAAGGCCATCATTCACACCCCATGTCAAAGAAGCAGTGATAAGGTCAGTTCTTGTTTTGGTTTAAAGGGCAGGGGCAGATATCAGAGCTGGGCGCTGTATCATCCTTGATGATTAAAATGAGATGATTGGTCTTTCAGATCAGGAAACATCCAGGTTAATCTGGGTACAGACACGAATGGGAATGCAAAGGAAAAGACATTCCTAAACTGGGAAAACATAAGAAGACCCATAAAGACTGCTGCCCAGTACGCATGCATTTGAGCTTGTGCCCTGTAGAAACGTAGAGGAGGTGCTCAGTCAGTAAACTGACATGGGCTCAAGCTGCTAAGATTTCATTGCTGAAAGGAGTATTCTCAGACTGAAAACAGTAAAGAGCTGGACTTGGATTGCCACCTGTCATTTGTATTTACATGTAAAATATCAAGAAGCAGTATAAAAGTAACTAGAACTACTTTGTGCTTTCATCTTAATTATTCTATTGAAATCTTTATTAGGTTCTGAAATGTTACTTGCATAACCAAATACACTACAGTTCTTAGTGTGGAACTTTCTCTCAAGCCAAATGATTTTGTGTGGTTAAGTAGATTGTATCACTTGTTATTTAGCTAAATGACAGGAAGGTCAAAGCCTGCATTCCATTTCAAGCTTTGTTCTTTCATTTATGGCTTCCTATTTGTCTTCTCGCTGGAAAAGACAATCATGCTAGGAAAAGCTGAAGGCAGCATGAAAACTCAACATGAAATGGATTGGGCCCTGAGTTTGCTAAACCTGAGAATGGCTGCTAATAATAGGACATTTTGGAGAACGTTAATTTATACGGTCACCATGGGTCAGAAGTGACTTGATGGCACATAACATGCCCTTTCACACGCACTAAATGATGAACTTTCAATCCACTCTGAAATTGGACTTTACTGGGTGAAATGGCAAAATCCCCCTGCAGTAGGGTTGCCAAGTCTTCTTACCTTGGCAGCGGGGGAGCCTCGCCGGGCTCCAGGAGCTCATTGACGGTGCGTGCGTGTGTGCGTGAAGCGCGCGCACGCTACCAGCACGTCACAGGAAGTGACATGCTATGTCACTCACGTTGAGGGCGTGGCCCAGATCGTCAGAGGGAAAATCATAGAGTTTTCCCTCTGACGATCTGGGGCATGCCCCCAACGTGAGCGACGTGGCTGCGTCACCATAGAGTTTTCCCTCTGACGATCTGGGGCACGCCCCAAATGTGAGCAACATGGCTGTGTCACCTCCGGTGATGCAGCCACGCTGCACTTCGGGGGGCGGAGTTCCCCCCGGGGCCCAATTCCACGGTGGCGGAAATCGGGCCTCCAAAGTGGGGGTTTCCCCGCCCCCCGCCCCCACTTGGCAGCCCTACCCTGCAGTGGATTGAAACTGCATTATTTAGCACATGTGAAAATGTCTGTCTTACTGTTTTTGCCAGATCTTGCCCCACCCACTGGAAAAAGGTTTAAAAATCAAAGCCAGGAAAGGCTGTGGGAGGGAGTAGCAACACTCTTTGTTCAGTCTACAAGGCAGTTATAAACCACTAATGATTAAGGTTGCCAATCTCAAGGTGGGGTCTGAAGCTCTTCCAGAATTGCAATTGCTCTCCAAACTGTAGACATCAGTACGTCTAGAAAAAGTGTCTTCTTTGGAGGGTGGACTCTAGGGCATTACGCCCACCCCAAAGCCTGCCCTCCCCAGGCTCCACTCCCAAATCTCCAGGAATTTACCAGCCCAGAGCTGGCAACCCTCCCTCAGCTTGTATCTGTCAGGTGATAGGCAACAGGCTTAAGACCTAGGTTCTAACACTCAAGGACTGATCCAGTGGCCCATTGTGCTGATGCAGCAGTTCACAGGATACATGGTGCTGATGAATTCCAAGAATTAAGGATTCGTCGTATATTTTAAGGCTGTTGGGAACTGATACTGTGAATGGGGCACAGCTATGATGGCATGCTTTACAAGCAGATAATACTGATAATGCAGCCTTCAACACCCCTCCCCCCAATGGTTGCACCTTACACCTGGAACTCAGGATCTCTGTGGAAGACCATATGCCAGTTTAAAAGGATTAGATTGTTGTTATGTATTGAGCCTAAGCCTTTCCTGTAGCTGTACCCAGAAGGGGCAGAGCTTCCTTCTCTAGAACAATAGCTCACCTGGCTCCAGGAACTAACCAATAGATAAGCAGTGTAATGTAAATAGCCTATCACTGGGAGTGGGTGTGTGTTGGGTGTGGTTTTTTGCATGCTTATAAGCTCTAGCCCTGCTAGCTTGTCTTGTCGTTTGCTGAAATTACTTAATAAACCTGAGCTGATCACTGCAATGCGTCTAAAACCCAGTATTTAACAATTGTTCTTCTCTAAAAGCATTAGATTTATTCTGTGGCATAATTTGAAATAACCGCTAATACAATGTAAAGAATAGTTATTTTAAATAAGTCTGTGGATTGGATCTCATGATAAATCTTAGTTGATGGAAGACACTTTACATAAGAACATAAGAAGAGCCCTGTTGGATCATAACAGTGGTCTATTTAGTCCAGCATCCTGTCTCACACAGTGGCCAACCAGTTCCTCTGGATTGCCAACAGGGCATAAAGGCCTTCCCCTGATGTTGCCTCGTGGCTCTGGGATTCAGAGGTTTCCATCAGTTGCCATGGCTAATAGCCACTGATAGCCTTATCCTCCATTAATCTATCTAATCCCCTTTTAAAGCTATTTATTCCTGTGGTCATCACTTTATTGTTAATAAGTAATAGTGTTCAGTATTTGATTGCTATTGCATAATAACATTTAATATTTAACCAACACTGATAAGTGATATGCAATTATACTTGTACTTGCTAATCAATATACAGTGATATTTATTTTCAGATCATGTTTGATTGATGACATACAACAATATTTAGCATCTGACAGTGTCTTACATTTGATAATTTATGAGATTTCATACTGGATTTCTGTCAAAATCAAAACAGTGAGGAGTTTCCTATATATCTAAAGCACCATATCTTACTTTTCATGGGGAAACTGTCATATTCAAAATTTAAAATGTTGGCAACTTCTGAATATTTGCAAATTTTTGTTTTATTCCTATTTAATTGTAACCTTTGTAGCAGTTCTAAGAAAAATGTTTTTAAAAAGTAGAAGAAATTGTGTTCAGCACAATGTTTTTCAAATGCTGTTTACATCTTTGTCCAGGTAAAACATGAGAGAAGTTAGGGAGTGCTTAGCTCCCCTCACCCCCCTCCCCCATTTTTTTTTTGTTTAAAAGCTTTCATTCATTTATTTAAAATATTTCTATCCCTAGGATTCAAGGCCGTATACAATGTAGCAACCAGGGTCTCTTTCATATGGGTACTTTGGCTTCTGAAGGCAAATAGATTTTTTTTTAAGATATCATACACCTTAAGGATAAAGTGCAACAAAACAAATTGGCTCAAAACAGATTTTAGAAAACCCAAATTAATGCTTCATTGGCCATTTCTGCATGTATTATCTGCCCCAGTTTCAGTGCTGTTGGGAAGTGTTTTCCCTCCCTGCTTCCTCATAGCATCACTGTACATTTGTGCACTTCTGGGAGTTTCCCGGGCTTTTGAAGTTTTGGGAAAGATTACAGTAAACCTAGGATGGTTGCTGTGAGGGTGGAAAGTTCAGATTTTCTCATGGCAGCCAAGTTTCATGACCCTGTCCTTGCAGCAGCTATCCGCACCCCCCCTTACTACTGAGGGGCTTTTAAAAACCCAGCAATTTCATATTGATATATCAATATACCATTATACTAATGTGTAATAGATTCTGTGAAATATTTTTTGGAAGCACCAGAACCCCCAAAAACCTGCACGAATTGAAATCCCAAGCCAGCAATGTCTCCATGACCATAAGCAATTTCAGAAAAAAAAAATCCTCCTGAGCTTTGGATGCAAAATTATAAGAATTTTTTTCTTAGGTCACACCCCTAGTTATGAGCATGGATTCAGCAGAGGTTTTCAATGGATAGAAGAAAGAAGTGATTTTTATCCATTGTTCCCCTCTGGTGGGAGAGCTCTGGCTCTCCCCTTACGCTTTTCAGGGAAAGGGGGCTGTCCCTCTGGAACAGCATTTCCTGGGGTATTTTGGGCTGCAGTGAGAAGGGAGAGGGAAGGAAGTCATAATCTGTGGAGAGAAATACCTCCTATTCATGAATATTTTCAGTAGATCCAAGCCTGATGATGGGGGAAAGTGGGTATGTGAGGTTAAGAACTAGCCGGAGCCATCTATTGAGTTTATGCCTGATGTTTTCCTGGCTCACAGCACACACTTATATCCGCCACATTCTACCACCTGCCTTGACTAGAACATAATTACACTTTAGTATAAGAATGTAAGGGAAATGGCAATATGCTGTAAAATGAGAAATGTTCTGCCATTCTGTAAGACAGCATACCTGTTTGATGTATGAAAAACAACAAACAAAGCTTATTCGGGTCTTTAATATTGTGACATAAGTCTCTATCTTGTATTGAACATTGCCTTTTTTCTTTATTGTTCTGTCAGCGAGGCTGCCCTGGTGCTTCTGAACATTGGGACAATGGGATGACGAGGTGTCCTATGCTTCTAGTGGGGGGAGCCCCAAGCATTGGATCAGGCTGTATGAAAATTCTGAAAAATTGTGACCCACCAAAGTGAATGCAGTATTCTACCCACATAGGTGGGCTATCCACAAACTTCCTGATTGTGTAGCTTGCCAGGGAATTTTAAAAGCCAGTAGGCTGATTTGGGCTGGGGAGTTTTGAAGTTTTGCAGGCCTGCTCTAAGGGCTATAAACTAATAAAAAAATAAAGTGGTGAATTCAGTCTGAGTAATAATGTCATGCACAGCTTATCTTCTGTTAGTGAATACACATGGTCGGAATCTGAATACAAAACTCTCTTTAAGTGAACTGTTTCAATAATAGCAATAAGTCAGCATGGTGCTGTGAAACCAAAATAAATTAAAACTTCAAGAAAAAAGTTTTATCAGTTGATAAATCAGAAACAGTACAAGATAAAAATAGAATTTTAAAAAAGGAAGTGCAAAACAGTGAAATTAATCAATAGCGAGGTTAAAACAATGTGCATGGTTGAGTGTCAAAGGGAAGTTGTAAAAATATAAATACAAATCATCACTGGAATGATCACCTTTTTTCAACTTTATTCACAAGCTGGAAACAAAATCTTTTTTTGTTTTAGTTCCAACCAATACATTTTGCAGTAAGATGGTTTTAATTGTAGAGGCAAGCATCTAGCTGAAGTTTTTGTGTTAAACAGCATATCCTGATACATTGCTCATTTGGTTTTAATTCACTTTCAACCATGTGGTTACAGGCTCAGCTTGTTTTCGTTCCTGCTTATTTTTTAGCTGCTTTCAGTTATTTCCTCTTTTTTCACTTCAGCTTGTGAATTTCAAGGTCAGGCTGAAGTCAAACGTTGCCATTTTAGTGATGAAATGCAAGCAGATGTGGCTGCTTTGTGTGACATTGTCCACACCCTTCCAGTTGCGTTCTTTTTTCTGTGGGGTGCATGGCGGTCTGATCATTTACAAGGTTCCTATTTCTTAGATTTAGATTTCAAAGGCAATGGCCATCAGGCTAATGTTTATCAAAGGACATTTGAATAGAGAAGTTAGCATTATATTAAACAACTCTTTGCTGAATAATTTAGGACTACAAAAAAGTCTTAATTTTTATAACTGTAAGTCATATTAAGGGCCAATTTTCTACAAGTTGTAAGTTTTTTCTCCATGTAATACATCATTGTATCTTCATTTGCTCAGCTGTCTGTCTTCTGTACTTTTTCAGTTATGCTGGCTTTTAACCCAAATGATTAATTTACAGGTTTCTGACACATACTGCAAAGTGGGGTTGATCAAGTAATAGTTTATATTGAGAACATGGAGATGAATGCTTTGACATTAAAAATTAATCAAAATCACATCCCATCATCTTCATGGGCTAATTGTTTTTTTAATTAGATGTTTGGTTTAGGAGCAAAATTGGAGACTTTTCAGTGATCCATTTCCATAACAATGTCATCCAAAAAAACCCCTATTTTCAACAGATTGAATCCGTAAAATGATTCTGTAATTTAATCACTTTTGACATTTATATACACCTAATTCTTATATTGTATTAGATTTCTTAAATCCATTCCCCCCAAACATGCTCTTTTATTCTGGGCCTCTCAGTCCACAACATGTTTAAACACTCCAGTTCTGATCTCAGAATTGCTGACATAATTTAAACTCATTTTAAATTGAAAGCACATCTTCAGGATCAGAGGTGCAGTTCGTTGGTGGTGTAAAGGCCAAATTCATTCAGATTTGCTCACTGTCAACATTTCTTTGATTGTCCCGACAATTTTAAAATGCAGTTAAGGTAGAAAATCTAAAAGGTAGACTTTTCCAATTCATATTTATGGACTCATTTTCACAATCCCATCTTAAGTTGCCATAACAAGCCTGGATAAAAATTTTACCTTACTTTAAAAATATTTTTGGAACAGTTGGTGAAGTCTGCTCCTTTTACCCATCTTTAACTACTTAGGTTGCTAGAACCAAAGGTAGGGCAGAGTTGATTAGGTATAACTAATAAGCATCTTAGTTAAACTAGGCACGATAGTCACAGACGATTTGTTTAAACTTAGGTCTGCTCCAATCAACCTTAAAGTGGAATGGGACTTTAATTTAAAGAATAAAAAAGCTATTGGGGGGGAGGTGGGAGGAGCAGAACCAGCCCTGCCCTGTGGTTCACCCTCTGGGCAAGCTATTGTTTCAGACACTTTTCTTCCAGGTGTGCTCATTTCTGGTATCAAAGCCTATTTGGAGGAAAAGGAGTTTGAAGGCAGGTTTGAATGGAGGTAAGCAGTAGGGGGAAAGTTCAGCTGCTCCCTCTCACACTGACCTCTTTTGTTCTTAAAACTGGACCACCTCCATCTGGTTTACACTTGGGTTATGGCAGACGTAGGTATACGTCAGTCAATTTGCCACACTGACAATGCAAATGATCTCTAGCTATATGTTATGGTGTTTGCCGCACCATTGCATAGTTTCCTTTGCTGCATGTACAAAAGGTGATGTGCTTGCAAATCGCATGGCATCTAACGTTACCCAAAATGCCCAAACAACTGCTGATGTTATGAGATATGCAAACATTTTTTTTCTTTCTTTAATGAGAAAAGACCTGCCTTTCACACATTGTATATTTTTGAAGGTGCAAGAATCACCCCCCCCTTGGGGTGAAACCAGTCCAGAAGGGTGCTATTACCCCCTTCCTTTTTTTCTTGATTAGGTATTTTAGGCTGTTTTAGATTAGTACCTTGCTGCTGTGGAGAAGATGTCCAGATATGAGAGAATAATAGTGCATGCGTATAACATTTCTTCTCAATTGCCAAAGGTTTTCTGATACCCTAGAGAGAAGAAAAATAAGGATCGAAGACCAAGTTTTATAAACACTGGGAGGGGGGGAGAGTCTCATTTCCATAGACAGTGAAGTGTCACTGACTGTTATGGGCTTCATTTGAAGATGAAGTTAATCATATGCACATGTATGATCAGCTCCTTGAAGCATAACACCATGCAGGAAAAGGGCCTGTGCTAGAAGGATAATTTTAAGAACCTGACAGTACTGAGAGAAATGTTGTTTATTTGCCCACTTGGCTATGTTTCCTTGGCATTATTTATTAAGGATTTTTAGGTTTGCTTGAAGAGATCCTCTACAAATGATAGCTCACCATGGAACATTTCTGCATTCATTGTGAAGTTGAAATATTTTAAGAAGGAATCTCCAGAGCAATTCAGAATGACACTAACAGAAGTTCTTACAGATTTTTCTTTGGTTGATGTAATGAAAGTGATTTCATAACTTCCTGGTCAACTCATGCCATCGTCCAACCTTTCTTCTAGTTAGAGCACTGATGATCAAATCTCAATTAACCTTCCAGCTCCTTAAAGTCATGGATATAGTTTTGGTTTCTCAGTATTGCAGTTATAATATACAACAATTTTCCTCCAAGTATTTCAATGGGCAAAGGCAAAATACCTGATTGGATAAACAAGAGAGACTATGAATAAACAAGAGGGAAGGCTTGTGAAGTGACTGCTACTGGAAATAGAGAATCAGAATAGTCTTATTCACCTTGGTCTTATTCCCCAAAGGCAAAGTTTAAACATCAGGCTCATTGTTTCCTAGGAGAAAACATACACTCACCCATTCTTAATGAGCAGGACCAGGGACAGTCTGAAGGCACATGCTGAAGCAATCTTGTTAAAGCTAAACTGGGTTGGGTCTGGTCAGTCTTTAGATGGGAAACTGCCTGGGAACCCTCTGTATACCACATGGAGTTTCATGGATCAAAGGTGGGATCTAAAAGAAACGGATGAACAAACAACAAATTCTTTGCACAAGCATTGTTGCAATAATCTTGTTAACAGGAGGACCAGTGATGTTGCATGCTTATATGCTGAAATAATGGGATTCTTTAAGTGATATTTGGCAGTTGCACAAATGTAGAAGTGTTTGATTTGCTGAGCAGAAGATCCCATCATGACTGCCTTCTAAGAACTCCCTGATTATGTCTTCCACCATCCTTTGGAAGGCATTTTTATTAGATGTAGATTTGGACTCTGCAGAAGACAAGGGAGGGTTCATGACTCAGTGGTAGAGCATCTTCGTGGCATACAAAAGGTCCCAGGTTCAGTCCCTGGCATCTCCAGTTGAAAGGAGCAGGTACTAGCTGATGTGAAACATCTACCAGAGGCACTGGAGAGCCACTGCCAGTCTGAGTAGACAAAACTGACTTTATTGGACCAATGATCTGATTCAGTATAAAGCAGCTTTGTGTGTGTGCGTGTGCTTGCCTTTTTTGGGGAGGGGCTGTGGCTCAGTGGAGGTGCTCCTGCTTGGCATACAGAAGGTCCCAGGTTCAATACCCAACATCTCCAGTTAAAAGGATCAAGTAGTAGGTGATGTGAAAGACTTCAAACTGAGACCCAGGAGAGTAACTGCCAGTCTGGGTCGACAATACTGATTGTGATGGACCAAGGGCCTGATTCAGAATAAGGCAGCTTCGTGCATGTGTGCAGTTTGCATGAAAGCAAGATTTGCTGAAAAACAAAATTTGCTTTTTTTTGGGAAGGAAATATGTTATGCACTTCTGTACAGTATTTAACACTTAGACCCTGGAATGGTACCATGCAGGTGTACCTGTAAGCATCTTCCCTCCCTCACACGCAGGATTTTCCCTTCTTTCTTACTGAGCAGCCCCTATTTTATTCTTATTTGTTTGTCTATGGCAGTCCCACCCAGTTGCGTGTGTAACACACACACATATACAAACACACAGAGAGAGATGATGCTGGCCCAGCTCAGGAAACTGAGGGAAGATACAAAATCAACTTCTTATACTTTGCCGTTGAAATGGCACACAAGAGCCATTTGAAAGTTCGAAATAAACAAAATGTTCTATTTCATTTAACTTGGAGGAGAAAAGGTCAGGTGGAATTAGGTGTAGGATGTATGAGGTTAATAAAACTGAGGTAACTTTGTGTTCACACAAACACCAGATAATTTGTTGCTAACAAGTAACTGTTTCTGCTATTTAACAAGATCTTTATAAATTTGAGGAGAAAGGCTTTCTTTTCAGTTTCTGCTTAAACACCCAAGCACAGGTTACTGAATTTCACCAACTTGTAAAGTTTATAAGGCAGGAAGTACAACCAAGTACCCCAAATCCTTCTTTATAGACAAACTAGGGATCACTCCTCTTTTATAGAAGCCATTTACCTTCTTAACTGTGCAGAAATAACTTCTCTTTACTAGACACTATTTCATTTTTTGGCTTGAATGAGGATCCTCCTTGATCCATTCACTTTCTCAGCCTCCTTCCCAATCCACAGTCAGTGTTTAACAGCTGTCATTCCTTAACTGACTCTCTCAAAATAATTCCTTTTGAACAGCCTGTCACTCAAAGGTTCTCAGACTCTGTTAGGCATTAACCCTCGACAGTCTGCCACAGCATAACACAAGAACATACTTTGGATTCCAGCTTCTCTTATTTTTTCTTTACTGTTGGCTTTAGGCATACTGCACTACATAAAGGATGTAATCTACTGTGAAGTTCTCCTGTATATGCAAGTGGGAACCAGAAGAGTGGTGGTGCTTCTCCTGTTCATTTCAATGTAGGGCTTGTGCAGGAGCACTTCCCAGTCAACTGTGCTTTTACAGTTTTAAGGAAATGTGGATTAATTGTGATTTAGTAGCTAATATAATACATTCTGGATTGCAAAAAGATGAGGCTTTGATTTTTGGTAAGATCATTAAGTCTGGGATAATCTTTATCACAGAATTCCATGGCCTCGTGGCCAGATTCCAGACATGTGTTTGTAATTCCATGCATGTTTGGTCTGCCTTGGTTCTGAGAAATGGTGCATTTTTGATATGTCTACCCAAAGGATTTTGCACTTCTTGAAGACCCACGTTTGATTTGTTTTGATGATAACCACAGTAGTCAAACTCTGGTTTCCAACTTTCCTTCCAGCAGGCCTTCAAACAACCACCCGTCATGAACTATGAAGAAGTGTACATAAGCATTTCATTCTTCCTTTCTTCCTTTATATGGGCATAAAGAAAAAACAATGAAAACTATATTTCACCAAGAGAAATCACACTTTCCATCCTTGTAGTATTCTCAAGCCAAATCACCCCCTTCCCCCGTTACTGAGCTCTGTCAAGAACTGCATAGTGGAAAATTCTTTGTTTATCATTTCTACACTCCTATTACCTGGCTCAGTAATTTTTACAAACTCTTCTCAAGGCAGCACTGCCTGTGTGCTATGTAAAAGGAACAATTACGGTTTTTCAGGAGGGGAAAAAAACTCTTTCAGAGAAGACAGAAATGTTCATAGCAGTGTTCGCATTGATTTCTTTTCCCCACCTACTAATGCTTCTGATTCTCATTATTTCTCAAATGCCAAGAGTATAAAACCTCTAGACTTCCAATTAACGGTGCCCTCATTGGTACTCCTCTTTCAATCTGGCATATTTTCTGAAGTGCTGCACCTCTCTCTGGGAAAAGGCAATTTGTGCAGCGTTATGTGCAGATTTCCCCCCTCAAGCCACCCTCTTTTGGGGAGAGGATGGAGATGGAATAGATTTAATTTAATTAGGACATAGAGCTTTGTATTAGTTGCCTTTAAATATAACCAGTTACCATAAATAGGAACATGGGAGTTATGTTAAGTTATGCATCTTTATTTCTTTCCATTACATTTTATTTTATTAAGTGCACTTTTTAAAAGTAAAGGAAGTTCTGAATTCATGGAGGTTTGTTGAATTGACGGGCACACCATTTTTGTTTTTTAAGTATCCTCCTTATAAATCAATTATATCTACTATTATTTTAATACTTCATTTCTTAAATATATTTTATTTATATAATAATATTTTCAAGGCTTGCTGCTAAGGATGAAAGAGGAAATAATTTCATTGGAGTCAGGTTGTGAGATGGGATTGAGGAAAGACAGGGTGATGGTGACATTTACCCGCCTTACCAGAACTGTGCTTGTGAAAGGAGAAGCAATTTCACTTCCCATCTGTGCTCAGTCCAGACCCCCAAACATACAACTATTCTTCTGTGCATGTCCCTCATCCTCCAGAATGATCTTTCTGGGTATTAGAAGGGGCTATAGGAATGGACAGGAATGCAGGAAAACTCCGCATTCTGTGCTCAGAGTGGTTAGGAACAGGGGCACTCTTAGTAATTCCAGCCCCCCCTCCCCAGCAAAAGTCCTGTTTTTTGAGGATCGAAAAGACGTAGAGGAAATCGGGCAAAGCTGTGGGTCAAAATGCGGCCGCACAGCAAGTAGTGGGAAATTGACGCATAGTATTGGGGGGAAAGGAAGAGCGAGGGCAGAGCAGTGGCTTGTAGGAAATT
Organism: Gekko japonicus; assembly: GCF_001447785.1. Lineage (NCBI taxonomy): Eukaryota > Metazoa > Chordata > Lepidosauria > Squamata > Gekkonidae > Gekko > Gekko japonicus. The sequence goes on from NW_015174292.1 coordinate 184,717, forward strand.
GGTCCAGGAGTAAACCCAGAATTACCCCCAGACAGCCCTTGCCCCATTCGAGGCAGGGGGAGCTGTAGCCAGAAGCCAGCTGCCGGAGCCCTGGATGGGCTGGTTACAAACAGAGGCAGTCAGCAGTGGGAGGCTGGTCTTCTTCTCCCTCCCTGTCGAGGGGGGGGGGTTGTGGGCAGCTGGCGCCTTTCCCAGCGTGGGACCAAGGGAAAGTGCCCTGGGTGTTTATTGGCTAAGACTGCCCCTGAGTGGGATACTATTCAATCTTTCTTTCTCTCTTTCAATTCTTTATTCTGCCACCTCCCAATTTCCAAGGCAGATTTAGAACAAAATGTTCTGTGTTCAGTTCATGTCGAACCACCAAAGAACTGCAGCTCTGCTGGGGGATATGATCCTTGGAAGTTTTCAACTGACAGCTTTCATGTGTCTCTGGCCCTATTCTGACTTTCAAAAATCATGAAAGCTCAATAAATGGAGGAGGTTATGGGATCCTGTTTTTTGTTGCCGTCTCTGACCTTTACACATTGATCCAAACATCAGAACAGAGCTTATACTTTTATGTGCTGTTTCCATACATTTGTGTCCTTTTATTCCGCAGGGTTTCTGGTTGAATATATACAGTATGTACATGTACAAGCTATGCATATTGGGGGGGGGGCTGTTCTGGTCTTTAAATCAACATGTGGAGGTTGGGAGTGGTGACAATGTGTCCACAGGCTCAAAATGGTTGGGGACCCCTGACCTAGTGAGACAGCTATAACCAAAGCAAACATGCTTTGTAGTTCTGATAGTCCAGTGCAATGATTTCCTATACCTGACCAGCAGTGCAGTGTCCAGCACTGATGTAGGAGTGAAAGATCACACATGACTCAGTGCTGAGACTTGACCAAAATACTGGCACTTGCCTCAAGCTAATACACATCAGTTCAGATGATGAAAAGCTGCTTCCTCGCTTGTATGAACAGTGTAACGTCAGCTTGATGAACGCTACACTTTCTGTGAACTGGAAAAACCACAGTTCATAATATTCCAGCATCAAAGAGAAGCTTTGACCAGACACTAGGGTGGGATGAGACAAAGTGATGGTCTATCCTTGGAAGCAAGGATGGCTCTGTCATGTCACCTTCAAGTCTTCGACAGGCTCTGATCTGTACACAGCCACAGTTTTAGAGCCCTCCCAGCCATGCGGTCTGCAGAAAAAACATTAGAGTAGCAGTTAACCCAGTGGGTAGGATTGCTCACAGTACTACAAGCCTTTGAAATGTATTAAAGGAAAAATAACCACAATGGGTTGTCTTTGGACTGAAAATTAAAGGGCTGGAAAAATTAAGAGAATCAGATCCTTTGCTTCATAATATCCCAAAATATTTTCTTAGTCTCCAAGCCAATATTTGCACAGAAAGCACTGACACTGAGTAAGAATGCTGCATTCCAGCCAGGGTTTTTTTTGTGTGTTGCTGCTCTTTGGGTGAAAGATTGCCTTTTTGGCCCATCTTTACATAAACGAAAGAGAGAAAGTAACTTGCAACTTCTCCAAATTTATTGCAGTGTAATTAATTTTTTTGGGGGGAAAAGTAGACTTAATACTGGTGCATTTATTTATATTATCAGAAAACTAACATTTCACAGAATGCACTGATATTTCAAAGGCTGATGCAAAACAGATTGCACAACTGATGTGTGAGTGTATACATGAAAAATTGCTTATATTTAATAGGGGAAAGATGTAAACATGTTTAAAGACCACTCCAAAAGTGGGTTTGAAACAACTGGGTTTCTGCTATATATTCTACAATTGCATACTGAACAGCAACACTTTTTGAGAGGGGGAACACGAAAATTCAGTGACAGCAATGGATTGTAAGGTTGGGTGGTACAAGAGTAATGCTGGTGCAATGGGGCAACAAGCCCTGACCCTTAACTCCACTGCTGGTGTAGAGATAGCTATAAACACTGCTGTTCAGGGGTTTCCACACATCTGTATGTAGCATAGCTGTGTTCTACAGGTAGAGTCCCAAGAACACTTTCCTAATCCCCATTAAACAGAGCTAAGTGGGATTTTTTTGGAGACCTGCTTAGGACTATTCTCTTATTTGTCCTCTAAAGAACTTTAATGTCAGACATAAACCATGGGAACTGACCTGGGTTACCAGCAGGGAATGGTATAGTTGTACCTTTCTAAGCTGTTGACTTCAGATTTGTATGCTTGTATATGTCAGCAAGTCACAACTATCTTATGGTGACCCCAGCAAGGGGCTTTCAAGACAAGCAGGAAGCAGAGGTGGTCTGTCCTTGCCTTCCTCTGCAGAAAATTCCTTGGTGGTACCCCATCCGAGTACTGATTCTGCTTCGCTTCTGTCAGGCTCCACGCTGACCACCCTGGGTTCCCTGGCCCCTGCCGTGCTAAAAGAAACAAGGGGTGGAAGTCGAAGGACTGCTGGGGCCTCAGAAAACAGCACGTGGGGTTACGTCACCACCACTGACAGCTGCCACCTGAGTTGAGTACAGTTAGCTTGCATTTTCTCTCTCTGGGGCTTGCTCTCAGCCTCCAGTCTCTTCCTCCTTGACCTCAGCATCTTGTGCCATTTTATCCCCCTGTGGTACTCCATATACTTCCCATTCTCTCCCCTGAGTTTTTCCCTCCTGTGTCATTTGTTTGTGTACTAACTATGGCCGCACACGCGGTCGGGCTCGCATGCGGCCATGCGAACCAGCCGAGCTTCGCTCACTCCAAACAATAGACAGAGAGGATCCGAGAACGGGACAATCGGGCAGTTTGGATCCTAGTGTAAACCTATGGGAATGGGCACAATGTATATAAAGCAATCATGTGTGTGTGTGAGTGTGTTGGGTGTGGCATAGAACAGACATTTAAGCAGGCCTCCAGCCCGGCTTGAGCATTCCAGTTTCTTCTGCCTTAATAAAGTTATAAGCTGATTTCACTATCTACGCGTCTGAACCCAGTACTTTATACTGGCGACGAAGGTGGGATCTTGTGAGCACGCCTGACCTCGCATCGACTCTGCAGTCCACACCGAGCATCGCACCCCACCTCGAGACACCTTACCGTGCATCCCATCGCTCCTCTGGTCATCATGGCTGCTGCTCTGGGACAAATCACCGTCTTTGATCCATCCCACCCCGAGCTGTGTGAAGCCTGGGTCAAACAACTAAAGTACTTCTTCGCAGTCCAGGCAACGACCGATGCCAGTAAGAAGAAAGCATGGCTGCTAAGCACATGCGGGGTCAGCATGATCCGCCTGGTCCAGAGTCTCATCATACCCAAGACTCTGGAAGCAGCCACACATGAGGAGCTGGTAAAGGCCTTGACCGACCATTTTGCGCCTAAACCATCAAAGATGGTGATGTGCATGGACTTTTTTGTGTGAAATAAATGATTGGGAGAATCAGTCGCCGACTTCATGGCCGATATCTGCAGACTGGTGATTAATTGTGAGTTTCCCGCCATTGAGGATGCCCTGTTGAACCAGTTCGTCTGGGGCATCTGAGACCAGAAGCTATGCAGGAAGCTCATTGGCCTTGATGACATCACATTGGACAAAGCTCTCCGAGCGACTACGGCTTTTGAAAAAGCCCAATGGGATCACCAGACATCCTCTGCACACCAGACCTCAGACTCCCCAGCATCAGATGCATCAGACAGGGATGAGATCCTACAGGTATGCCATCCAGCCTGCCGGGATGACTACCAGCCATCGGCAGCCACTTTGCAGGCTGTGAAGCCCAGTGCTCAAATGCTGTGTGCCAGCTGTGGGGATGCACATGAACACCATTTGTGCCAGTTCCGGGAAGCGATCTGCAGGACCTGTGGCTAAGCTGGACACCTCACACTGGTATGCTGCTCCCAAGGGTCCCAATGACGGGTGACATCACACCACCAGGACATGGCAGAGCTCCACACAATGATCGCAACCCCCTAGCACCAGGTAATGAATTTGCCCCGGGACGCCCCTAACAAAATTAATGTCCACGTAATGATCGAGGGTTCCCCATGTGAGATGAAGTTGGACACAGGCTCTTCTTCCTCCATCACCTCAGCAGAGACTCTTGGGAGAATCTGCCTCAAGGGGGGACATCTCCTAGAGAAACCGGCCGGCCTAACCTTACGGGACTTCCAGAAAAACCCTGTGTCCATCAAGGGGTGGGGCAAATTCAGAGTCCAGTATAAGGATTTTAACGGACTGCTAGACTTGCTGGTAGTGGAAGGCCAACTCACCAGCCTGCTGGGACTGTCATGGTTTGGGCCCCTGGGGTTCGGGGTAAACCAGGTGCGGCCACAGGACTTTAACATTGTGTGCGATGAGTTCCCGGCCGTATTCAATGGGATGCTTGGGCACTACACGGGCCCTCCAGTCTCCCTCAACCTTGACCCCGTGGTACAGTCCATCTGGATGAAGGCCAGATGGGCCCCCTTCGCACTACGGCCAAAAATAGACATTGAACTTTGATTGCCTGGTGGAACAGGGGGTCCTAGAACCGGTCCCACACTCCCGATGGGAAACACCTATTGTCACCCTGGTAAAGCCCAATGGGGATGTCCGGATATGTGCGGACTACAAATGCACAATTAATAAAGCACTCCAAGATCATGCATATCTGGTCCCTGTTGTCAGCCACGTCCTTGCACCCTTAGCCAGCGCGAAGGACTTTGGAAAATTGGACTTGGCTCAGGCCTATCAGCAGCTGCTGGTGGACGATGCCACCGCCAAGGCCCAAACAATAGTTACCCACAGGGGGGCGTTCCATGTCCGGCAACTGCAATTCGGGGTCAGTGTAGCCCCGGGGATTTTCCAAAATCTAATGGACTGTTTGCTCAAAGGTATTCCCGGGGTCCAGCTGTTTTTTGATGATGTTTTAATCATGACCCCCGATGCTGAGACCTTCGCGGCCTGACTGAGGGTTGTCCTGCAATGCTTCAACGATGCCGGCCTCAAGGTCAAGCACGATAAATGCCTGCTGGGAGTGCCATGAGTGGAGTTCTTGGGGTTTGCGGTCGATGCACAGGGCATCCATCCCATGGAGGACAAGATCCATGCCATCGTAAAAGCACCCGCCCCCTCCTCGAAAGCCGAACTCCAGGCTTTTCTCAGACTTTTAAACTTCTATAATTCCTTCTTGCCCCACAAAGCCTCTGTTGTGGAGCCCCTGCACCACCTGTTGGACAAAAACTCTCCATGGGTCTGGGGTCCTAAGCACGCTACGGCTTTCCGAGCAGTGAAGGAAGTTCTGACCTCCAATCAGTCCTTCCCCATTTTGATGAGTCCCTTCCTGTAGTCCTGGCTTGTGATGCCTCCCCACACAGGGTGGGGGCAGTCCTGGGTCACTGGCTTGCCAACGGACAAGAGGTTCCTATCGTGTATTATTCCCAGACTGTCTCTCTGGCTGAGCGTAACTATGCTCAAATCGACAAGGAGGGCCTGGCAATCATGGCAGGGGTGAAACAATTCCATGATTACCTCTACAGCTAGCCTTTCACTGTGGTCACAGACCACAAACCACTCCTGGGTCTGCTCGCCCCAGACCGCCAGACCCCACAGATGCTCTCCCCCCGGGTACTCCGCTGGACCATTTTTCTAGCCGGGTACCAATATACACTTGTCCACTGCCCCAGTAAAGCGATGGGCCACGCAGACGCCCTCAGCCACTTTCTGCTGCCTTCCTCTAATCCGGACCCAGATCCGGCCCACCACATCACGCTTCTAGAGGACCTTCCTGACCACCCAGTACAGGTAGCTGAGGTGTCTCGCCACACCACCCGGGATCGCACCCTCTCCCATGTAATGGACTAGGTGGGGAGGGGGTGGCCTACCAGCCCAGTTTGCGGCCTTCTCGGTGTGACGGGATGAGCTCTCATCCCACAAGGGTTGTCTGCTGTGGGGAAGCCGTGTGGAAATGCCTGCCCCACTCCACCAGTGGGTGCTCATGGCACTACACAAAACACACCCCAGGATCATGCGCATGAAAGCACTGGCCCGGAGCTACATGTGGTGGCCGGGAATGGACGGGGACATTGAAGATCGGGTAAAGCAATGCCAGATGTGCCAGGAGTCTAGGCCAGAGCCGCCTTGGGCCCTGGTGCAGCCATGGGAGTCCTTCCACAAGCCGAGTCGCACTCACTCCAAACAATAGACAGAGAGGATCTGAGAACGGGCCTATCGGGCAGTTCGGATCCTAGTGTAAACCTATGGGAATGGGTACAATATAAATAAACCAATCATGGGTGTATGTGGGTGTGTTGGGTGTGGCATAAAATGGACATTTAAGCAGGCTTCCGGCCCGGCTTGAGCATTCCAGTTTCTTCTGCCTTAATAAAGTTATGAGCTGATTTCACTATCTACGCATCTGGACCCAGTACTTTATACATTCCTTCCCTCCCCCCTTCCCATTGGCCTGTGCTTGTGTCTGTCTTAGTGGACCAGTCCCACCCCTGTTCCTCAGGTGCCTCTCTCCCTTTGCCATGGGGCAGGGTCAGCAAGACTCTGAGTGCCAAGATGCTCAGGCACTCAGAGTCTTGAATCTGGGAGTGAGTAGTTCCTAAACTGCTTCTTCCTCTCTTGCTGCCCGAGTGATCCCCTCATGGTTGGTGTCGGGGTCGGCCCACCTCCCTCTTCTCTTCTCCCCAGCAGACATTCTCCCCCACCCTCTCACCTGGTGGTTGGCCCCGGGACTCCTCCCAGGCCTCCCCCCCAGGGCCTCAGGATGTGAGCTGCTGCTTGGCCCTCTGTCTTCACCAACTGGTCATTTGGCCTGCTGTGGTCTGGATCCACAGGTGGTGTGTCATCGTGGTCTGTGGGCCTCTCTGGTTGGCGATGGGCTGTTCTCCTGTGGCCACCTTGATTCTTCGGCCTTCCTCATTGCTGGGGTTTCTGACTGCTTCCCTCACCAGGATAGGAGTAAGTCCAGTCCTGGACAGCTTCTGAGATTTGATGAGCTCAGGCTATATCATACCACTCTACAACCACACCTTCCAGCTTCAGAGTTGCATTCTTCTAAATTCATTGAAGAAAATGGGCTTAAGATCCACTATCAATGGCATGGCCATTGTAAACATCAGGTCCCCAGTTCAATCCCCAGTATCTCCAGTCAAATTATTGTTTGGAGCAGGACTAGGAAAGATCTCTGCCTGAGAGATCCTGGATCAATTGTTCATCAATACTTGACTAGATGAACCAATGGTTTAATTTGTTACGAAGCAGTGCCCCCTTCCTAGCAAATTGTTTCTCTTGTTTTACTTGCTAAGATATTGATCAAGCTGTAGATTTAAGACCTACCTCTGCCATTATATTTTCCACTTTTGTGTTTAAAGTGTTACAGGAAAACTGAGTTTATTGCCCAGCCCCCCTACTTAATACAGATATGAGACAACAGCATTGGGTTTTAAGTAGCTTATTTACATGGCTAATCAATCTAATAATATATTAAAATATACAACAGATTATAAGGGCAAGCTGCTCTAGGCAACCTGCCAATGGTTGGCTTTGCTGGGCAGACCCACCCTGGCTTCAAACATGGCCCATGGTTCTGGAGGCCTTGTTTACCTTTACTGGCACATGCAGTGTGCTGACAGGTGCTATGTGTCCTCCCCTTCCCTCAGTGCTCCATAAGGAATGATGCTGCTGAGCCGCAAGTGCAATCCATCCCAAGTCACCCAGCCATAAAGCATGTGATGGGCTGTGGGATATGACCCTCCATCACACCCAAAGTCTAAGGTGCTTGCCAATGATATACCACTCTAATGGCAGAAAGTGAAGAGGACCTAAAGAGCCTCTTGCTCAGAGTGAAAGAGGAGAGCGCAAAAGTGGGCTTGAAGCTCAACATCAAAAAAACTAAGATCATGGCAGCCGGCCCCATCACTCCTTGGCAAATAGAAGGGGAAGTCGTGGAAGTAGTGACAGACTTCACGTTCCTGGGATCCCAGATCACCACAGACTGTGACAGCAGCCATGAAGGAGGAAAGTGATGGCGAACCTAAACAGCATGATAAAAAGTAGAGACATCACCCTGCCAACAAAAGTCCACATGGTCAAAGCAATGGTATTCCCAGTAGTCATGTATGGCTGCGAGAGTTGGACTATAAGGAAGGCCAAGCGCCAAAGAATAGATTCTTTTGAACTATGGTGCTGGAGAAGACTCTTGAGAGTCCCTTGGACTGCAAGAAGATCAAATCAGTTAATCCTAAAAGAAATCAACCCTGACTGTTCCCTGGAAGGCCAGATAATGAAACTGAAGCTCAAATACTTTGGCCACCAAATGAGAAGGGAGCACTCACTGGAGAAATCCCTGATGCTGGGAAAGATTGAAGGTCAAAGAAGACGGGGACGGCAAAGGATGAGATGGTTAGACAGGGTCATAGATGCAACGAACATGAAATTGAGCCAACTTCAGAGGACGGTGGAAGACAGGAGGGCCTGGCGGGAGCTGGTCCATGGGGTTGCGAAGAGTCAGACTCGACTGTGCGACAGAACAACAACATTCCTGCAATTTTTGCAGTACTTACTTTCTTGTGATGCTTGCTACACCCCCAGGATGCATTTGCTAGTTTAGAGGAAAGGGAAAATATCAAATAAATGTTGAAAACAGAAACCCATGTCCACAAAGCAGTAAAATATTAAAGAAGATTTTTATGATCTGGACTTAGAAACCATGTGTAGACTTCAGAGTAAGAGCATGAACAGAAGAATCTCATATTTTATATAAAAGGCTCAGAAAATAAACATCCCTATAATATCATTAAGGAATAGCAATGGATATTCAACTATGTTTTATGGCAACACTGAAGAGTTAGATACTATTGCATAATTGTATACAATACAAATTACACATATGTTATTTTCTGTATAGAAAAATGAAATAACATTGACAGGTAAGTAATACAGCTTTGCTAATGCTATGTATGTTTACCTCTTTAATAAGAACCAATGTCTGAAAGATCCATTGCTTCTGATCCTGCACTTGGACTTCATAGAATGCAGAAAACAGATTTACAGAGCTTTTCACATTTTAGTTTGCTCCTTGATTTTTCATGTGTATACTGAAATGTGCATTAGTTAGTGTCTTTCTTTTGATGCAAAAGACGGAGGAATCTGATGCAAGTGAGAATCAAGAGGCTTCAAAGATCAGGTATATTCAGCAGACCCAGTACAGCACACTCCTGAAACAAATAGCAAAATATGTTCTTTATTTGGAGGCCTTTTTCCAGCCTCAAGTCATTGGAGTGTTGCCATTTCACAATTCAGTCAAATCCAGTAGCAGTGCTTTCATTGCTAACATTATCATTTTAATGTTGCATTAGCCTGGACTAGCCAACTTTACAGTGTCAAAGACCAAGAATCCTCTATGAATAATTTCATGTGGCTTATCGAGCAATGAAGTATCTTCCAGGAACACAGCTCTTTTATTGTCATTCCTTTTGCCATGTATATAAATCCCATACTTGTTATCTGAGTTTATCAGCCTTACCTGACCAAATGGTTATCTGTTAGCTTCTCATACTCTCTTAGCTTTCAACTAAAATTTGTTTCCAGATCTTGAAGGTTCCTTTGGCACAACAACTTCTGACATAGGCCTCCCCAACATGGCAGCCGTGTGTGTCATGGAACCCGCCAGTACTTTCCCGGGCACTTGTGGAACTTTTCAAAAAATGGATGGGGCAATTGTAAGACAGGGCTTTTTATTGGCTGCCCTCATTCCAGTGAAAGCATTTTACACAGTAGTTTGGTTTGTTTGATTATAATTCCTGGTATATATCCCTAACATCACTCAAACATCTAATAGTTTCCTAAGTTTGTTGGAATTACAGTTCAAGCCTTTCCCATACACCTACAGTAGTTCTTGCTATTTGTACCAAATAGGGTTATGTCCGGTCCTGACGCCAGACAATCTCATCTGCATTAGTGTGGAGTTCTTGGATATAGTAGTGGCTATGAACAACAGAGCTGAAAGCATTGTCTGCTGGGAGATGTGGTATGGAAAGAGGGGAAGGCACAGTGAGGGAAAAAGAAACCTGACCCAAAAACTGGAATCAAGAACCACAAGGGTAAGAAAGAAGTCAGATAAAGGGCCAATATGAAAAACTTAGTTCAAACTTATACTATACAAAAATACATGTATTTATTAGAAAGACAGTTAAAAACATATAAGGGCCCAATGAAAGCCTCATAAACAAGTAAAGGTGGCCTAAACACAAGGTCATGTGTATTGGCCCTTGTGTTTAGGCCACCTTTACTTTTTTACGAGGGTTTCATTGGGCCTTTACATGTATTTTTGTATAGTATAAGTTTGAACTAAGTTTTTAATATTGGCCTTCTTTCTTACCCTTGTGGTAAGACGGGAAATTTGACTTCTTTCTTACCCTTATGGTAAGACGGGAAACAGGAAGTTGAAGGTGAAGGGAGGAGTTTTGGCCTGGGCAGTTGTTATGCCTAAATAAGGTCTACAATAAACCTTGTTTGGAACTGAAGTTATAATCAGTCGCTTGATACAGCAAGTTCATTCCCAGCTGTTAGCGTGGGGGGTGCTGTTGTCCTGGCCCCCTCTTAAAATAAAATGAGGTGCAAGTCTTGGATTGGCTAGGGGTATGTGGGAGCAGTTGGCCTAGGAGGATGCTTATATTCAAGCGCAGTAATTCTTGCAATTTGTATCACATAAGGCTAACTAACATTCATATGTTCAGTCCTCAAGCCAGGTCTTCTTTTTAGTGGTGTTCTTGGATAAATTAGTGGCTATGAACAACAGAATTGGAAGTGCTGCCTGCTGACAACCCCCCCACCCCCATGTTAGAAAATATTATTATTTCCTTATTTTTTCTCTAGCTGCAATTTAAAAAACTTCAAATGACAGTTTCCTTCAAATGACAGATTCCCATTATTTTCAAATAATTTTCAGAATTTGTATTCTGGAAAAAACAGATGCTGATATATGAGTGGGGCCAAAAGAAATGCTTTTTTAAAATATACATCAAAAATGCACATGTTAATTGCCTTGCAAGGTAGGTTAATCAGAATAAATGTCTGGGGTTGACATCTCTGCCTCTGCACCTACCCCAGGGGACTGCAAGCCCCACTGAAGGTATGCTTGGCTAGCAAACCCCAAGGCTCGGGAAGTTGTCTGTCAGGTTGCAGCAGGGCATGGCCTTAATTGAGTCTACTCAGGAATCAGCCTGCTTTAAGGAGCTCAGCTGGCTCTCAGCGGCTCACTCAGCAACAGAAGCTTACCCACTTGAGTTCCTACCAGAGATGACGCTGCCACTGAGTCCCAGGAGAACTCTGACAAAGGGGCAGGGAGAACAGGCAGCACTGACCTTGTTAGGGGAGGTTGGGCGGGGCTGCTGTTTTTAGACATTTCTCTCTAAGGCAAATATATGGCATGTCAACAGGTCTGAACTTAATAATTTCATTTTTGCAAATGGTAAAACCATTATTGTGTTACGAATGTGAACGACAAAACTTCTACAAATGTTTAGAAAAAGGCTTGCAATTTGAGTGTTCAGGATGAAACTGGTAAATGTAGCAATTTGAAATTTTCTTCAGTGGTAGACTTGCTTCTTAGTAATTTTGTATTGACAACATTTATGCCCTACCCTTCCATTCAGAATGGATCCACCGGGTAGTGCATATATTAATAAAATAATGAATTTCAATGCAGAAATACAAAAGAGGCAAAAAGTAACACATTTCTGGGAGAGTGATCTAAGCAAATAGCAGCGGTATTTCAGCTCCCAAAAGCCATCTGAAAAAGTTCAGCCTTGGCTCTAAAGGGAAAGAAGAGGTCAGTCTCAGTGCCACCACAGAAAAGGCCATCATTTCAGCTGTCTGATGGTGGAGAAACACAAGAAACTATGATTATTTAACAGAGTGTTCTTTCAGGTCCTTTTAACTGGTAAGTATAAAACACACCTCTTATTTTACATTACTTAGTTCAAAATGTGCACATGTGGTATACAGCTACATAGTTTAAGTAAGTCCATTTCTCTTAAGAATGAAGGGCAGTGTTTATGAGGCATTAGTTTTGATGGCTCTCAGATAAAAATGCATGAGGAAGCCCAAAAGAATGGTTTAAAGCAATTCAAATTGCTCAACTATTATGCATAGCATGCACTGGTTCTACTGAAAAATCTGGTTTTTGTTAAATGACTCTTTTCCTTGCATTATTTATATTTTATCTTATAAATTGGATGATTTGCAGCACTGGCCTTCTTTGTTGTTATTGCCATATTGAATAGGGTAACATTAACAAACTCCTGGTTCTTTAGTGTTCTCCTGCCATAAAACATCCCAAACTGGCTAGTCATAAGAGGCATAAGATGCAATAAAATAGTCTGTTTAATCTTAGTAAAGAACTTGCACTGCAGATTTTATACTGCAGTGAACTACAAAAGGTTCTTTTTGCTGTTTTTTTATTTAAAGCCAATGTTATGATCAGGGTTGTGTGGTTCTGTGCATTATGGGAGTTCTGTGGAAGAGCATATTCTAGAACTATAATTCAGATGACATTTTTCTAATAATTCAGCTTTGATATTGTTTTAAAAAGTACGTTTTTTAGCCCTTATAACTGTGGAGCCTACTTCCACTTCTACCCAGAACTAATTTCGCTACGTTGGCCTGACCAAGCCCATAGCTACAGTGGGGCCTCTTGGGGCCCAGCCCTGCAACATACCATCAAGGCCCCCTGACTTCCCACCCAGCCCAGGCCCCCTGACTTCCATCCAAAAGGCAAGTGGGCGCTGGCAGAGGGGATGTTTATGACCCCGCTCTGGCTCTTCCTGCCCTCCCTTCAGTCAGAGACAGCACTTGGAGGCCAGCTGAGGAGAGCTGAAAGGAAATCCTCAATAGAAGGAAAAGGCCACTTTGGCGTGCTTGCTCTTTCTCTCTCTCTCTCCGCCTGGTTGCCTTTCTCCTTTCCTTCTTTCTTTCTTCCTTGGGCTCAAGTTGGGAAGCTGGACTGGCATCACAATCTCTCTCTTGGAGGGAGGCTTCTCGTGCTTCCTGGTCTCGCGCGAGAGATGAACAAGTGAAAGGAGTCCACAGACCCAGCCTGGGAGGAGGGCGGCAATCTGGAGAGATCAAAGCCAGTGGCTTCAGGAGTGGGGGCTCCTCCTCCTCCAGCTGCGGCTCCCCCACCCGCCATTCAGCGTGTGAGGGGGGTTAAATTAAAAAATCTTGGCTGCAGGCCAGGGCCTGACACTCTAGGATCCCTCCAAAACTCTGTGGTTTTACCATTATTTACTTATTTAAAAGATTTATATGCCACACTCTGAATAAAACATCTCAAACATCCAAATCAAACAGAATAGTAATAGTAGATCCTGACACTGTCCGTTACTTAGTTTGTATCACATGAAGCCACCACCACAGTGCATAGTGAAGCAATGGACTCTGTTGAAGCATGGCACTTAGTCATGTGTCTGGGTCAGCCCAAATCAACAGGACAGTCAAAGGGTTTTTAATATCATTGTTTTTCTTTCTTTGGTTTCATGTGACCTTTCACTGCTCCATTGTCCTAACTTCACAGATAAATCTGATTCCCTGTGGACTCTGTACTTCGTTGTAGTGTTAGTGACAAGTCCGTTACTTTAATCAGTTTTCGATTGCCCTGGCCCTCTCCAAGCCATTGCGTGGGCTAGAACAGTGAAAAAGGAAGCTGTTGTTACTGCAGCTCTACACAGAATGTGACATTAAACTGTGCTTCTATTTAAACTGCTGCCTTCTTAGTATGAAGCCTAGCATTAAGGACAAACACTCATGAGCAGCTCAGCTATGCTGCTGAGATGGAATCACTAGCAGAATTGTGATTCTCTGGATGCAGACCTTTTAGGCTCTACTTGACAACCAAAGTAAGTTCTTGATCAGCCTCAGGTGACTGAACACCACTTGTCCCTCTAAGAAGTTGCACGCCAAATGCTTGGGGGGTTGCATAACTATAAGGACGTCACAGGCCTGTTATTGCTCAATCTCAAAGTTGCAGCGTTTCTATTCAATCTGGTTTCGCTCCGTTGAAAAGAAAACTAAGTAGCAGCTAGTCTGCCATGGCTGCAATCCAGCATTACGTATGTGCTGTGTGTGTGTGATGGGGGGCAGCACATGGAACTGGCTGTAAGCCACATATCTCACAGCATTAGAATCAAAATGCACATGGCCCCATTAGGGTAATAGAAGTTGTGCAGCAGCAGTACTTGCTGGATTGCACTTCCAGCTGTCAAAACCAAAACTGAAGGTACCAGAGCCAATTGAATTGGGTTGGAAGTTCCAAAGTGAATCACTTAAATCTCAAAAGGTGCTAATGATAAATCAGATTTGAAATATGCAAGGGAATAAATTCTCCAGTTTGATACATTAATTGCACCAGGCATTAAAATCTGATGTATTAATTCGGACAATTTAAAGGGGAAAGAGATTTTTCTTCACTAACTTGTAGCAAAGTTGTCTTTCAACATTAGATCAAAACAATCAATCAGCACCCGCGAGTCTTCACATGGTCCTGTAATATTTCCATCTGTCTCAGTCATGCTTATAGAAAGGCAAAGAAGAAGCCTTTAAGACCAAAGTCAGGAAACAAAATAGCTGGAGCTCGAAAATCCATCTCAGAGTGTGGGATTTAGAAAAGAAGCAGCTGCCAAGCATGCTGCCTGTGTGGCAAATGGGGTATTGTCTTTGGGGCTATACCAGATTCAGAAGAACACATGGCTTTCCATGAACAGCCAACCAAGAAAAGTGAGAACTGTCTAAAATTTGTTCAGTCATTGTAGTGCTATTAGCCTTGCAAAAATAGGTATTTCTCATCTTGCTGTAGATGGTTATGGGGACAAAAGGTGTTACATGTCATACAAACCACTCTCTTCAGTAAACACTGGGCTTGTGTGCTGCAATCGGTAGAGCTAAATTTAGATATGAGAAGCCTAGATTTAAGTAAGTAATTAATCTTATTGGGTGGCCTTGGGCTGAAGCCACCTGATGGAACTGTTGTGATGTGTGACTAGAAAATGTGTGGAGGAGGAGGAACACTACTAAATGCTATCTATCTATCTATCTATCTGTCTGTCTGTCTGTCTGTCTGTCTATCATCTGTCTGTCTGTCTTCTATCATCTATCTATCTCAATCACTTGGAGCTGGTTCATGCTATCAGTCTGTCAGCAGGGCTCACCTTGACATTCAGTAGCAGATCCAGGGCTGGAAGCATTGACCACTGCTGAACAGCAGAAATTTGGAGAGGAAGCCATGATTTGGTGAGGGAAAGTGGTTGATAGGTGAGGAGATGTTCAATCCTTTCTTTGCCCATGGCCTCTTTCCTGAAACTCCATGAATTGCTTTGCCACCAAGTTGTGGCATGCATCTGGGAATCACAATCTGGGGGAAGAGAAAATGGCTAGTGAAAAGACTGCAGGGGTGATACTATGGGTGGTGAAAAGACCGCAGGAGAGATATTATGAGTGGTGTTACACAACCTTCCCTTTTGTGATGTTTCATTCCTCCAAAGTATGCTCTCCCTCAGCTGTTTTTCAGATATTTGGTGGTGACCCAAGTTGCCTGACTTCTAGTTCTTATGTGAATCTGAAACATATCTTTGAACATACTTGAGGTCCATTTTTCTAAGCATTATACATGGTGTTGGATCCAATGCCCTGCGTGCTTGAATGGAAGACACTTCTGCTCACACAAGGAAGTGTTTCTGATTTCCACAGATCTTCCCATGTCATTCCATGATATTCTTGATGGTCTCCTGACTGTTAGGTTTGGCTTGCAGGAGATTGCAGCGATCAGGGCAAAGCAAGAAATCTCCTTTTCATGAGTAGAACCCTATTTGGGGTTATGTAGACTCTGCCCAGTAGTGCAGTTAAGACTCTGGACTTATGCTGCCCTCTGATGTGGTAATGTACACTTCAAATGTGAAGCTACAGTCAGCTTTGGGTTTTCCTGATGAACTTGTGAGCTAGGGACCTTGTCTTCCATAAGTGGGTTTGCCAGCCTACAGGTGGGCTCTGGAGATCTCCTGGAATTACAACTGATCTCCAGATGTCAGAGATCAGTTTCCCTGTAAAATGCCTGTTTTAGAGGGTGGATTCTATGGTATTATACCCTTCTGAAGTTCTTCCCCTGCTCGACACTCCCCCAAAGTCCATCCCCAGAACCTTCAGGAATTTCCCAAGCCAGAGTTACCAACAAGTCTGGCCTTGATGGTATAACTGATGCCACCTGAGATCAATAGATCACCATAGCTCAGAGCATTATTACAATATACTAAAAACAGCATCTCAAGGCCAGCTTTTCTGTCCTGTAGTTTTCAAAGCCTTTATGGAGTAACAGTAGCATTAACATTTTCTGAACTCCTTTCCTTAGTGCTTTTGGGCATATTGCCTTTTGCTTATGAGGAATGTGTGGAGTCTCATACAAAAAAACAAACCCATTTCCCCTCTTTTGCTGTCTTTTTCAGGCTTCCATAACAGTTCCTCCCTTGGTAGCCTTTGTTGACAGACAAGTCTTATTAGTATAAATGTGCTTCACAGCCAGGTTGCCTCTTGCCCATCTAATGATTTGTCCATGAATGTACTGAATGCTGGAACTTCTGCAGTGTTTCAACTGAGAGGAAATGAGAGTGCTTCTATGGTAGCTATGGGGGAAAACCATATTCAGGTATGAATGGAAAGGACTTATTTGATGGAAGGCGTGTCCATAACCGTCAGCTGTCAAGCTCTTCGTGATGTTGAGAAGCTGCCTCCTGCATATCAACACTCACTCCATCATTTTCAGGAGGAGAATTGTTCACCTTTATGTTTGACTGTTCCTTTGTTCATTATTCTAGGGTGATGGCAGGAGTACTTTCCTAGAGCACTGGAGCTGTCCACATTTTCTTGACTGAGGTTATCAAAACATGAGAGAAAGAGGAGATTTGGTATAAATACTACTGCAGCAGATGTGGCACAGAAAGGGAAAAAAGCTTAGTTTAGCATTCTATGCTATTATACCTATCCAGGAACTGATATTATTTTATCATTTATTTATATCATATATTATACCACCTCCCTACAAGTTTCCAATGCCTGCTTGATCAAATTCTCTATTTGATCACAGTGAATGCTTTTGCAAAGAGTCTGCTGGAAAAGTTGCTTTGCAGTCTTTCTGCTGATCCTTCTTGAAACCCTATTTTACTCATCACCATACTGTATAAAGGTTTCTGCCTTTGATAAATACTGTTCTCAGAGCTAAGCTGTGGCACATTCTAAAATTCACAATGTCCAGAGATTTTGATAGTAACCTGTGCAGACATCCATTCTGCATGTCAACCTCCAGGTGGGGCTTGGAGATCTTAAAAAAATGGTTGCTTTGGAGGATGAACTCTATGGCACTATATACCTCAATGAAGTCCACATTCCCAAGGCTCCATCCCAAATCTCCACAAATTTCCCAACCCAGAGTTGGCAATTCTATTAACACTTTCTTTAAGCCTTTAAGAGTGTTCATATATGAGCTCAATGGTACTCATTACAAGGATGTAAGGTAACTGTTACAAGGATTTATTTTGAGCTGTGAGTTCTTACGTTAAGCTAGAACATTAAAGCATTTTAATAAACATAAATGAAATATTTTACAGCTCTTAGGATATATCTGAGTGAAAGTACTGGGAGGCTTACTGACCATTTGAGAACATGTTCCACTATTGATCGGATGCCCAGCTTTATATGGGTATTAGGACTGAATTTTTCCTGTATTACTAGTCTGAAGGCTTCTGTGCTTTATGATTACTGTGTGAAGAATTTTTCCTACATATACATGATTTAAGTCTTCTGTACATTATCAGTACTTTATGCAGTAGTTTGAACTCTTTGAAGAAGAACCCTCGAAACCGGAGTCTTCATCAACTACTTGTGAAACTACTTGTGAACTTATGTATACTATGTATGGACCTGCACATTTTATGATGTAATCTTGGTTTACTGATATATGTGGTCCCTTGTTATTAGTTTTGCTTTTGTTACAGTATAATTTTCCTTTGCATGACCTTTGTGCATTCCATGGTCTGCATTATTTATACAGTGCTTGTTTGTTTACAGTACTGGGAGGTCTACCATGAAGAGACTATGGCAGGAAAGAGAAAGCTGGGGCAACAGGAGATGGTGGCTTGGAGGTCAGAAAAGGAAGATTTGGACTGAAGATTCCGTTGGCTGAGAAACATGGAAAGGTGATGAGGTAAGCCACCTCAGATCTTCCAAATGATGATATAAATTTAGGGCTGGAATTGTGTCTTCTCATGCTCCTCTGCCATTCCTCAGGAACTTTAATGAAATAAAGCAGAATACATGATGAAAATATTCTTTTATTTCAGTATTTCCAGTTGAGGGCATATCTGTTGGACCAATCTGTGAGAAACTAAAAATCTTTTAAACTAGGTTTGTTTTTATTGCTGAGGATTCTACCTCACTAAACATTAAACTAAGGGTGCAGTCCTACGCAAAGGTACCTGGAAGAATACCCCATTGATCTCATGCATAAAATTGATCAACACCATTAACATCAGGTAATAATACTGCTATATGTGGAAATGGGTGGGAAATGGGTGGAAATTTTGGAGAAATATTTCTCTGATTTTTCTCTTTCAGCACAGTCTGTCATTGGCTCACATCCTTCTCACAGTCAGTAATAATAAACAGCCACACATGAAAGACTGTAAAACCAGATCAACTGTAAAGCATATGATTATTTCTGGAACTGCAGAAAACTTTGCTGGTTCAGGTCTACCTGAGACCAATGCTGAACCAGCCCTTCCATCTTTAACTACTATGCAGATTTCCTTCAAGTTCCTTCATTTCAAGGCAATGCTTTTCAACAGCTTTTACCATACATTCCGTTTCTATTATTCGCTGTGTAGATAAATGGCATGCAACCATAGACTGGTATGTTATTGTAGGGCAGGGCTAATAAACCATCTGGCTCATTCTCAGGAACCTTTTAGATTTCAAAATACTCACCTAATCTTCAAGGTTACTCTATTTTGCCTTTTCACCTTTGGACTACATGGTTTTATTTTAAACCCTTTCATCTTAAGAATCTTTTCCACTTTCAGACCTTTGTAACATTAAAATGAGAGAAAAATATTTCAGAATAACTTGTTAATGCTTTTCTTAAATGATCTAATAAGTATGAGATGTAGAAGTTTTAAGATGGCTATTCATTGTTAAAATTAAAAACAGTGAAGTCATGGACTCTTATTAAAATTTACAAATATCATTTGCATGGTGATATAGATTCATCAGACTTGGTAAAAGGACTGTTACCCCAGGACCCCTTTCCTGCTGTGAGCCATGACTGTAGAGCTCCCCAGATTACAGGGTTTTAAACAGTCATGGGTACAGGAGACTCTATCTTGAATCAAACAGAACTATAATCAAAGCTACATGCAATAAAACACAATTGCAAGAGTTAACTCCAAAGACTCCTGTGTAAGCTTAGCAGTCATGGCATAGGATGGGTCCTTGTATGGATTAAAACCTGATTAAACAACAGGATGCAGAGAGTTGGAATGAATGGACAGTTCTCACAATGGAGGGAAGTAAGCAGTGAGGTCCCACAAGGCTCAGTACTTGGATTAGTGCTATTTAATTTGTTCTGAAATGATCTGGAACTAGGAGTGAGCAGTGTACTGGTTAAATTTGCAAATTATTCATGACGTTAAAACCAGGGCTGACTGTGAAGAGCTCTGGGAGGATCTCCAAAAACTGTGTGAGTGGACAACAATGTGGCAAATGAAATTCACTGTAGGTAAGTGTGATAGGCAGGTTAGGTTCCACCTCTTCCTAAAAGCAACCAATGAGAGCTGATGGAATGTTGGTGAGTGGAGACAGTTGGAAAACAGCAGTTGAGAGGGCAGTTATAGAGCAGTTGGGATTTGGTAGCTAGGGAGTTGATAGAGAAAAGAATATGTCTGAGTGAAACTGTGGAGAATAGTTGCTTAGACTGGCTGAAAAGAATACATTTGTAACAAGGATCCCAATTGTGGGCATAGAGAAATAGTTCAAAAGTTCAAGGGACAAGAAACATTGTTACCTCTACCTTACTTTCTTTAGTGTTATGTTCAAACCATGAATAAAAGTTAACTTCTAGGTGTTTTTTTAACCCTGTGGGCTTCGTGCCTCAGGGAAAGAAACAAATGCACAGTAAAGATCTCAGTCTATATATGTTTGAGGATATGAATAAATGGTGGCAGCATGTGAATACAATAGTGTATGAGCCCCAAACAACAATAACTCAGTGAAGTGTTTGAGTGAAGGCCTGTTATTAAAGGTGGCTGGGCTACCCTGTCTGTAGATGTCTATGAGTGATGGAGAGGACCTGAGGTGTGAAATGGTCATGTGGCTCTCTCTGTGTTTTACAAGAGATGAGGAGGATGGCGAGTATAACAGCCTGACCTATGTATACCCTGAAAACTAAGAGAGAGAGGCGTAGAGAGTAGTAGGCACTCTGTGTGATTGGAGAAGGTGCATCACAATAAGTGCAAGATAGGGTTGCCAGGTCCTGCCTCCTCCACAGTGGGGGACTTTGGGAGACATTCCTGGAGTGGGTGGGGACCAATGCTCCCTCTAAGCTGTGGAGTCTTGTGAGCAAAAATTCTACTTTGTAAGCTACTGGAATTAAAGTTGTGAGTGAGTGAGTGATCTGGCTGCTGCATAAATTAGTTTGCTCTGGAGCCATCCTTTCTGAGCAAAGACAAAAATATATAAGCCAGAGGCTAAAAAACTAGCTCACACTAATTCAGCTTAGAGGGAATATCGGTGGAGACGTCTCCAGCATGATGACGTCACTCAGAAGTGACATCATCACATTGGGGATGCGTCTGAATCAATGCTCTCTCTAAGCTATGGAGTCCTGTGAGCAAAAATTCTACTTTGTGAGCTACCACCGCCTCGCTGACATGGGAATACAGGGGCTTGCCTTACAGTGGCTTGCTTCCTTTCTCCAAGGTCGGGGACAAAGGGTGGCAATCGGGGAGCAGCAGTCCAGGAGACACCCGCTGGAGTGCGGAGTGCCTCAAGGGGCAGTGCTTCCCCCGATGCTATTTAACATCTATATGCGCCCCCTTGCCCAGATAGCCTGGAGTTATGGGCTGGGGTTCCATCAGTATGCTGATGACACCCAGCTCTATCTGATGCTGGGCAGCCAGTCGAACTCCAGCCCTGGAGATCTGGACCATGCGTTACAGGTTGTGGCTGGTTGGCTTAGGTTGAGTCGGCTGAAACTGAATTTGGCGAAGACGGAGGTCCTGTGTGTGGGCCGAGGCAGTGCGCAGGTGGGGACCCCACTCTCGACCTTTGGTGGGGCACCACTGATGCCAATACTGGAGGTTAGGAGCTTGGGAGTGGTCCTAGACTCCTCCTTAACAATGGAGGCCCAGGTAGCCGACTACTAAGTCGGCCTTTTACCATCTTCAGCTGATTATGCAGTTGGTTCCGTTCCTCAACTGCAACGACCTGGCCACAGTGATCCATGCGATGGTCACCTCGAGACCAGACTACTGTAACTCTCTCTACATGGGACTACCCTTGTCGCAAATTTGGAAGCTCCAGCTAGTGCAGAATGCCACGGTCAGGCTGCTGATGGGCTTACCTAGATGGGAGCACATCCAGCCTGTGCTGAAGGCCCTGCACTGGCTGCCAATAGCATACCAAATTCACTTCAAGGTGGTGGTGCTTACCTTTAAAGCCCTATGGTCAGGGTCCAACATACCTGAGGGACAGTCTTTCCCCATATATACCCCAGAGAGCACTGTGGTCGGGGTCACAGAACCGGTTGACCCTCCCAGGCCCCTAGGATGCCAGGCTCGCTGTGTCGAGGGCCAGGGCCTTTTCAGTGGTGGCTCCTTACTGGTGGAATGAGCTCCCAGAAGAGATCAGGGCCCTGTGGGATCTCTTACAGTTCTGCAGGGCCTGCAAGACGGATACCGTATGATTTTATGTTTTAACTTATGAAATGATGTAGATTGTTTTATTGGCAATTGGGTCACTGCTGTAAGCCACCCTGAGCCTGTTCATGGGGATGGGGGGGGTATAAATTGAATTAATAAACAAATAAATTTAAAAAATTCTGAGCAGGTGTTATGGCTATTGCATAAATTAGTTTGCCTTGAAGCCATGCTTCCTGAGTGAAAACAAAAATGTTTGAGCCAGAGGCTAAAAAATTGTGAGCTAGCTCACACTAACTCAGCTTAGAGGGAACACTGATCTGAATCCTGAATGGCAAATTCACTGCTTAGAATTCAGGCACCCTCCCCCTCTCTTAAAGGGACACTTTAAATGCTTTTGGATAGTGGGGTTGCGCATGCCTGAATCCCTAGCAGCAATTTAGGTGTACGTGGCCCCTGCTTTTGAAAAACATTTTAATGGACCCTTTAAATGCTTTTTGAGGTGCAGGGGCCCATGCACCTGAATTCCAAGTGGCCAATTTGCCACTTGGAGTGCAGGAAGAAATGCAGCTGGCAGCCACCCCTCTCCCTCCCCTCCTGCAAGATATAAAGGGCCCTCCAGCTGATTGGCTGGCCATGTGCTCCTGCCAATCAGCTGGAGGGCCCTTTAAATCTGACAGGAGGGGAGGGAGAGGGGTGGCCATAGGTGGCTGCTGTTGGGGGCAGGGCTTGGGAGTGGGGCTTCCCCTATCAGCCAGCTGGCCAGTGGCAGGCAGGAGCTCCCAAATCACAATCCAGAACTAAGAAAACAAGAGGTGATGATAGCAAATAGTAGGATCAGTTATAGGGGTTATACTACCTGTCCATATGTGCAGAGGTCCATGAAGAGGATAGTGTCAACAGCCAGCATTCTGTGCTATGGAGAAGGAGGCCCAAAGAAGAGACTTTGGGGTTGTACTCAAAAATATAGGTGCCCTCAGAGTGCACACTGAGGAGGTGCATGCTCTCTATTTTTATAGGAATTCTGGGGGCGGTCTCTGAGGCCAGAACCTGATGGGATTAATGCTTGTTAATGGCCCTACCAGAGCTGGCTGAATGGATTTGATGACTATTGATGGCCCAACCAGGGAAGGTTGAATAGGGAGAGATGGGTCCCTGATCAGCATCAGGTAGGATTTTTTGAATATCTCGGTTTATCTCGGTATCCTGCAGGTGGGGGGGGGGCAGGAAGGACAGGTGTGGAGACAAAGTATTTACACCTGGACATAGGAACCACACAAAAGGGCTATGTGAAGGTTTGGAGACAGAGGAGCTATTCGCCAGGTGGCTACTTAATAGCTATAGAAATGTAGATACTTTACCTGGTGGAACTTGCTATTGTTTCATAAGCATACCTTTGCTGGGTGGAGGGGGAAGGCTGGGGATTTCTCCGAGAGCTGCCTTGTGCAGCCTGAAATGGAAACCCTTTTTCAGAGCTTTGGCTAGCTCTGTGGCTCAGGCCCTCCTTGGCCTGACTTTGTGGGTCTCTGGTTCAGGTTAGAAGTGGGGTGCCCCACTATTTGGAACTACCCGCAAGTAAGGCAGTGTCTTTGGGTTACAAGACCTTGTGGGTTCTTTGGCCCTCAGTGTACACTGATGTATAGCACTATCCATGTGACGTAGAAAATTTAAGTAACTCTTTTGATGCACGTATTCCATTTGAAAGCTACAGAGTGCAGCGGCTTTTGTTCCTTTGTGCCATTCATATTTCAGCTTTCCTCAATGTCATAAATGGGTAGTCTGATGAAGGGAACTTTGACTCTCAAAAGCTCGTATTTCAAAAACCTTGTTGATCTCTAAGGCGCTACTGGACTCAAATTTAGCTCTTCTCCAGCAGACCAACACATCTGTCCTCTGAAACTGTAAATGGGCAGTGTTATCCCATTTCCTCCACCCACAGGAGCTTTGTGAAACAGATCCTCCTGGGGCTGAGGATGAGTGAGTGACTGGCCCAAGTGACCATTTGCTTCATGGCCAGAGGAAGGATTGTAATAGAGGCTTCCCTGGTCTAAGTCCAGCACTGGGGATCTTTTAAGCCTTGACTGCATACATTCAGTGCACAAAACACACATTTTGCCCTCAAATGATTTATGGGAAGTTTAACATTAACATATCACCATTTGTGAATTATGGTGAATAGTTTTATTTGACTTCTATTTGGCAGCAGTAAGATAATAATAAAACAGTGTCTTGCCTGTGGCTTTAGTTTGTGATCTTGCTATATTGTTTCATTATCCCTCAATTCTCCACATGATGGAAAAATTCAGAGAAATCTCTTACAGGGCCAATTTCTTTACAAATATCACAATCAGAGAATAGTCAGTTATGGGCATTCCCTCTCTCCCCTCCAGATTCTGTTTTCAGACACAGAAGTGACTTGAGAGAGTGGCTGAAATTATTACTGTATTCTACGCCCCCTCGCCTTGCATGGGTTGCATTTAGTATACAGAGTTGCTGCCCGTTATCTAGTGTCCCTTTCCTTCTTGTAAACATGAGCAGCTTCATCCATGATGTTCTCTTGAGGACCTGCCAAATAGAAGCTAATGCATGATTTGCCGACAAGTGGTTGTTGTTGACCCAAAAGCTCCAAGTTTGTGTTTTGCAATATTCAGAGGAAAGGAAATGCAAAACAGCATGGAATCTATTAAACTGTGGCTACTGTTTATAATTAACTGGCAAATACACTTTCAGTAGTAAGTCTTTTTAATGAAATAGTTTGGCTTATTCAGAAGTTATTTCCCCCGTCTGTAAAATTAGCTTAAGAAGAAATTAAGAATTGAAAAAAGAATGGGAAGAGGAAAATAAAATGTTATAAGTCTGAGGTCACTATTTTGAAGATGCTTACACGTTCATGCATACTTTTGGTTCATATTTGGAATGGTACTCAGTGCTGAGAAACCATTATAGTGCTCATAAAGCTCCAATAATACCCAGCACAGCTCAGACTGTTCCAAATTGCACCCCCCAGGAGAACTATGAAGACACTAGAAGACTGAACACTCTTTCCGTCCTTCCAAGACAAGGGCATGAACTACAAAAACAGATGAGTGGTAATACTACTCCAGACCTGGTGGTAGTGGGGCAGGATTTCTCTGTCAGAAGATTCTCCATGGAGAAAATTCACATAGAAAAGCAGCATGTCAGGAAGGGTAAAGGCTGGATGTGTACTTTTTGCCTTGATATTTAGTTTTCTGTGTACAGGGAAGTTTTATTTTAAAACCCCAGGTATTTCCCTCCAGGTTGCCAACTCAGGGTTGGGAAATACCTAAAAAATTTGGGGCTGGAGCCTTGGGAGGGTGGGGTTAGGAGAAGGAAAAGACCTCAGCAGGGTATAATGACTTAGAGTCCACCCTACAAAGCAGCCATTTTCTCCAGGTGAGCTGATCAATTGTAATAGCACGAGATCGCCAGGTGCTGCTTGGAGGGTGGCAACACTAGTTTCCCTCCCGGAGTCTGCTGAAGTGCAGTACAGGAAATGTTTCATCATCAAATGTTGTGTCTGTGAATGCTAAGCCATGATGATCTGAGTTTTTGCTAAGGCAGAACTGATTAACTCTCAGGGCTGAAACAAAAGAACTGGGGGGACTGAATCCAGGCACTTCTTCCCTAACAGGGTGACTAACAGGGTATCAGAGCCGCCTCTCTAACAACAAGAGGAAAATGCATTACCCAAACACTGTAGGATTTCCATCAGAGCTTCAGTAGATCTCTATGTGAATGCAGATTACTGTTGATGGACTGGGAGGGGGTGGCGGCTCTGAATTTCATCTGAGGAAAACCACATGAATACAAACCAAACTATGCTAGACTACGTTTAGAAACCAGAAGAACATGCTAGAAAACGTATTGTGTTTCAATGAACCTAGCAGTTGATTTAATCTAATAGGTCTTCACTGTGCTATTTCACTACCCTCAGTGCAAATGATGAGCTCAATTACAAAGCTAAAATCTCTGCTGCAGGTCCAAGATGTCCCATTAATTAAAAATGGAAGGGTATACACATATAAACCAGACATTGCATTGCTATTTTTGCTTTTGCAATATGTACAATAGCATGGATGATAACAATATAAATCAAGCGACCTTACTGTGAAATCAGGACATTGTAACTAGGGTTGCCAGCTTTGGGTTGGGAAATACCTGGAGATTTAGAGAGTGGAGCCTGGAGAGGGTGGGTTTTGAGGAAGGGATGGACCTCAGCATGGTACAGTGCCATAGAGTCCACCCTCCCAAGCAGCCATTTTCTCCAGGGGAACTGATCTCTGTAATCTGGAGATCAAATGTAAAAACAGTAGATACCTAGGCCCCACCCCACCTAGAGGTTGGCAACCATAAATGTAACACAAGTCTGCACAGCTTTTGACTCACTGAAGCAATTGTAATTTTGTCCTGCCAGCTTGTTCACCCCTCACCTCACATTTTCAACAGCGGGAAAAAAGCACAGGAGGTTTATTGAGCCCCTAATGATCAGAATCTAGCCTACCGGGTCATGCAACTTGTGCAGTACTGCCATAACAAGATCCCCCACAAAGCACAAACCAGTAAAGTGACTGTGAGCCACTTCTGCAACTACATTCCTTTGGGAAGAAAATATCAGTGCAAGCAGAGGACTTCTGCTTTGAGACAGCACTCTTAAAGATCATAGTATAGCAATGGCAACAATTTCTCATGGGTCTGAAGCACCAGAGCCTTTCCTTTTCAATGGTTATGGTGCAGTTTGCCTTCCAGCATCAACTGTCAGCTTTTGAAGCTGTTCTCTTTTTGTGTGTGTGACAAGCGACTACAGAGCTCATGTTTGCACTAGTTGTTGACTCATCTTAGGTGGAATTATGTACAGAAATAAGTCAATAGCTCTCCATTCAATGTGATCTATATGCAGGTAGGGTTGATGATACAATGCAAAGCTCCTGTATAGACAAGATTCTTGTTTATTGTGTACTTTTCCAGGTCGCTTAGCACGTTGCTCCATAAACGTGCTTTTAGGAGTGTAAAGCCTGGTGTGAATGGTCTCTGAGTTTATGTAGAGCAACTCACCCTTAAAAACTAGCAGAACTAATTTTTTAAAATTTGCACTGCAAACACATTAGGGATGAACTAAACTATTCCAGCAAGGTTTGGGTTCCTCCCAAAATATTAGGCTGTTAGGAGATGCTTTGTTTGTTTTTAAGGCTGTGCTCTAATTTCACCTTTGGAGGAGGTATCGTCCAGTGACTGTCATGCTTGGAACTGGTTCTTGGAGGGAAAATGCTTGCGGAATTGAAACTGCAGCCATCGAAGGCTTTTTTGGAATTAGTCTA